>NC_087208.1:59814051-59861580 GCF_015104395.2 Macrobrachium nipponense | reverse complement strand
GACCGTGCAGCCAAAGTTAAGACGCCTGAGTTCGCTCAGCGTCATGACCGAGGCACGGAGCAGAAGACTGTCGAGAGCCGCTCAGGTGACTCTCGCCAGCCAGCGGTCCGCTCTCGCAGCGACCAGCCGGTACCTCGGTGGACGTTGACGGTCTCTGACCGGCCACGGGTTGAGGCTGGGAAGAGGTCCCCCAGGTCCCCTCGACCGACGGTACCAGCCTCGGCTGGTACCAGCGGTTTGACGTGCCGCGAGGACGCTCACCGGTCTCACGGCGAAAGCGAGCTCTGCAGGTCACTGACCGCCGCTCCCACAGGGGACCGGGCGGATACGGTGACCAGCAGCAGCTCGTCTGACCGCACCGTCGGGACCGGGGTCGACGTGCTCAGTCGAGCCGCTCGCCACAGTGAGCGGCACGGCCAGGCCTGCAGATCGACCCCACCCCGGACCGCGGGTTGGTGATCGGCTGCAGCCCCCCACGTACGCTGGTCCTGCCAGCGAGCGGGGGGGGGCGGGGGGAGCGTCAGGTCTGTCTCTCCACTACCTTCAACTTCCTCGGGCTACACCGGGAAGAGCGAGGTAGCTAGGAGTGATCGTGAGAGGTGCGCCGCTCACGATCCCGTCACGACGCCGCACGTGCCACGTATGGTCTTAGGACCAACAGGACGTACGCGCAAGTGATTGGAGGCGACCGTCAGGGGGAGTAGGGGGTAGCGTCAGTTCTGTCTCTCCGATACCTTCAACTTCCCTCGGCATACGCCAGGAAGAGCGAGGTATATAGGAGTGATCGTGAGAGATGTGCCGCTCACGATCCGTCACGACGCCGACGTGCCAGGTTGGTCTTAGGACCAACCAGGACGTACGCGCAAGTGATTGGAGGCAACCGTCAGGGATCTGTTGCTGGTCCTTCTTCTGAAGGAGGAGGGTCCTGGGAGCTGCTCTTGTTGGAGGGACTGGACGGTCCTACTCCTCAAGACGCTGTAAACTTCCGAGATTCAGAGTAACTTTACCCAGGTTTATTGCACTGATTCGTCAGCACAACGACCGGGGGGGAGGGGGAAGGATCGCCGCTCCCACCAGCAGAGCCCATGTCTCTGTTCGAGTCGTTTTGGGGCCCGAGAGGGAACCCAAACCGACGGTGGGTATGCCGCGATCGGAGCTTGCCTATTCTGTCTTGAACCAGAGTCTCTCGTCTCCGGACAAGAAGGCTCTCTCAGTTCTGGCGGGGTCGATCAAGCTACTTCCACCTCCTCTACTGCGACAGCGGCGTTTCTAGTGTCTTCGGACACCGTATTTAATACTCCTTCGGTCCTCCTGAGAGGTTTCGACCTCGACGAGGACTGGAATGAGTCGGAGGACGGTATCGGCTCTCTCCTGTCAGGTGTCGATCAGCCCCACCCAGACGACGTTCACAGTGGCGGCAGACCCTTACCTACAGTGAGAGTTCGTAACCCTCCTCGGGAAAACGTTTTCCCTCCTGACGATACGTTTTCCCAGACTCTGAGAGGCCATCGCCGCAAGGCGATGGCTGCTCCTACTCTTCTCCAACTGCTAGTTCCACTGGGAAGGCGAGCGAGTATCCAATTCCTCCCCCATTCCCTCTCTCCTTACAGCTACGAGGGAAAGGGGAAGGATCCTACAGAGATTTCTCTGTAGGATCCCAACGTTGGGGACTGCGCTACCAGGGGGGACCTTCGGGTCCTACCTGACGTAACCCGCCCCCGGTCGTTGAGGAGGGATCCTGCCCCATTCGCGATTTCTACGGGGAATCGAGAGGACCACCAGCCGATATCGTTTGACGAATTCGGTGGGGGTTTCGCAGACTGCTTAGAAATTCTACGGAATTTCTAGCGCATTCAGAGTGTTAGGGTTTCTTACGATCTCCAAACACTTAGGCGAGACCACGGTCCAAAGTGAGCGAGACGAGAATCCCCGATATGTTACACGATAATCGGGAACCTCGCCTATGCTCGAATTCCTGGAATTTCTAGCATTAGGAGAAGACTGCTGCTGAAAGAAGACTATCTCACAGTAGGCGACCAACCTGGAATAGAGAAGAACGGACGGGAATATCCAGTTTGGCTGGAAACTATCGTCTTAGTATTCTGTTCACCATTGAAGCTTTCCTTCCTTAGAGGAAGACTTCTCCTTCACTCTCTTTAATAGAGAACGAAGGTGGTCGATCTCCAATCCTTATTTTGTTTTCTTGAAGGAAAGAATCTAGGATGGAGATCGTTGTTCAGAATCCTACAAATATACTACGTATATTAACCTCGCGACATTGATTCTGCTAAGCATTGATGGTTCCGAGGGGTAGGCGCATATCCTGGTTATTTCTACGGATTGCGACTTAGACGAAAAGTATTCTTATTGAACTGCAACCCGGGTTGCCTGCAACCTCCCAGGAGGTTTCCAGTTTCAATTTTATATACTTATGGTGTTTGTCAACAACACCCATTTAAGCTTTTATATTTACCGAAATTCGTTTCGCTTAAATATAATTGCTCGAGGCTATCTTTTTATGCTCGGGTGGTTCTAGCCGAACGCATTCCTTCGTGGAAAGGATTACTTGGCAACTCAGGATGATGAGTCAGCGACAGCTACTGCGTATTGAATTGCCCGAGGCATTTCAGTATCAGCTGCCGCTTTGAGATAGACGGTTGTTTATGTCTTTCTCACCTGCTTTGATTGAATAACAACCGTATCTCTGCCCAACAATCACGGACTTAAGTCTCTGATTAACGGGGATTCTCGCATACATGAATGACCATCTACTGCTGAGAAACGCTAGTATTCATCGTCTTCGGTATTGCGAGAATTTTAAACAGAGATATCTATTCGACTCTCATCTTTCTGTTTACCGCACGGTAACAGAATTCTGTAATAGTCTCTTGCTGCATCGTATCCCGATAATGCGAATGATTTTTGCGGAATCTGAGTTTGTCCTCAAAATATCTTGTATTCGGAGGTGTACAATTGTTCATTGTTCACCCCGGATTAGCAGATGTATTGAAAGACATCGCCTACTCCCACACCTCCGCCAGCTCTACTTCCAAACGTTGCAGCCCATGAGAAGCAGTTCTTCAAGCGGCTCTCCCCTGTGTTTCATTACTGAAGAACGCCCCGCTTTCATTGCACAACGGACAGCAATGAAATGGCGGTTAGCGTTTTCAGTCATTTGTAAGCACAGGTTTAGAATCTTGAGATTCCTTCGCTCGATTCAGCTGGAAGACGTAGGTTGCATTCATTGCCTACCTTCGTCTTCAACGTCACATAGTGTTGTTTCTCCTTAAGCTGAGATTCAACGTCTATGAGATTTTCTTGCCATCAGGGACCTCGGTCTTTTGAAGGCAATTGACTTTCGCCTTTGAGCTTATGCATTAAGAGAATCATTGCCCGCGCCGTCCGGCATCGGTGACTAACAATATTTTTATTTGTTTGGTCTCTCAGCATAACTCTTTAAAGGGCGAAGGTCACGTGACTTACCCGGATGCTTGGACAACTTGCCTCTACTGATTCCGAACCAGTCAGTCGCAGCTGTCAGCGCCCGAGTCAGTTACGAACTATGCTATGGACTTAGTTCGGTTGTTCCAGAGCAATCATTACTTCGTCTTTTAATAGCTTGTCAGTATGAGTACTGTACATAACCAAAGTCGAGAAGAGGGATAGGTCATACGACTATTCCCTTCTTTTCGTCTTAGGTAAACTGCATGACTTCTCTTGAGAAGTTCAAGCACAAAGGGATGGGGATTTGTGACGCTCGATTTCGTACCGATCTTCGTAGCGAAGACTCAGAACCCTTCGGTAACTGACGATTGGTTCGAGTCCTTCACAATACCCTCCCTAATGGACTTCACCGCCTCCGATACGAAGGCTATGCTGCTTTGTCCTGTGAAGGTGCGACGGAGCTGTCTGAAGAAACTCGACACCCAGGATGAGTGTGGACGCCTCTTCATCATTCTCTCGCGTTCCGCAAGAACTTCTCCGTGGCGCAGGTAATGAAGGCAGCGCCTGGTCCAACCGGACCGCATGCACCTCCTTCTACCTTCAGGATATTGCCCACAGTTCCTTGGATCTTTTTCCTTGGGAACCGTGTGGTTGCTCAAACACGTTGTGTAGTTAACCCAGACCCTCGCAGCTGAACAGCATCGAGTCCTGGTGTGACCGTAAGAATGGATGAGGAATGAGAGTGTGACTGGCTCCATCTTCCCATCTTTTTCTTCCCTCTACCTTTGGGTAGAGGGACACGGTCGTCACCCTGCTGGGTAAGGACGAGATGCAGGTGAGCTACTCAATAGAGCACCATCCTATCCCTTTCAGTAGGGATAGGAGTAAATATCCACCACACCTTCCTCCAACAAGGGGGAGGAAGTGGATGCCAAATTGAGACAAACCCATCATTTTAGATGTCTCTTGCAAACAGGAACAAGTTCTTGCTTGCTGGTACGAAGAGATACGCTTGCCTCTCTCTTAGTACTTGGTCAGAGGTTTGACCATTGATCCTGCGGTGCACACCCCGATCAATCGGACAGAGGTTTGGATCCCTCCCTTGCTCTTACGACCAGGAGGCACTCCAGGGTTGGACGAACACCAGTCTGTTCACCAAAAAGACTCAGATTCCTCCCGCACCAAGAAGTGAGTCTTCCTATGTTAAAGACCGAGGGTTTGTATTACGTATTCGGAACAAATGACAATTTGTCGAAAATTGCATTTTTCCTAACTATACAAACCTGAGGTCCTTTACATATAGTCACCACCTCATGCCACCCCTCACTCTGCAACTTTTTGCATGGGCCTAAAGCAAAAGTGATTCTTCACCTCTCGGGCGCGCGGGCGCGCGCACGATCGGACAAGCAGTTAACTACCGTTCTCCCCTTGTTCGAGCTTACGACCGTCCAGCTGCCGCTAGTTACCTTCCTATTGTTAAAGGACCTCAGGTTGTATAGTTAGGAAAAATGCAATTTCGACAAATTGTCATTTCACCACTTTCAACTTTCTGTTTTTTAGTATCACTTGGTTCTTCCTTTTTCCTTACTCCTGCTAATACTGAAAGGCCTCTTAAAAAATAACTATCCAAGGAAGATTGCTTCTGCCTACTTTTCACAATGTTCCTGAAATGACTCAGGCAAACGTCATCGAACGCAAGAATACGACCTGTGTGAGCCTTTTCGGGGTGTCTTTTTTCTACAAATGATTGCACTTTATGAAAAGCGGCTAGAACATCCTTAATTTTCTGCGTTGTCATAGGGTTGTCCTCCTCCTCCTCGCCGCTGCTAGAGAACTCCTCTTGAACGACGTTATGTTGCATGGCCTCCAACTCCTTCAGGTAATCAGTCGTAAGCTCCTCTTGGTGCTCCTCGAAAAGGTCGTTGATGTCGTCCTCGTCGACGACCAGCCCCATGGACTTGCTGAGTGCAACGATCTCGTCAAGATCTGGTTGCAAAACAGTTTCAGGATCGTCAACTGTTTCTGAATCTGCACCACCAGCTTGCCCACGTCGAATCCCTTGAAGTCTCGGCCGGATACTGGCATCACGCCAGAGTTTCCTTCACAAGGAATTCAAGGTTCGCCTCGAAACCTCCTGCCAAGCTTGGTCGATGAGTCGGATGCATATGACGATGTTTGAAATGCTCCTTCCAAAATTCATGCAAGGTGAGGTTTGTGGTATCGGTGATGTCGAAACATCTCTTGAAAAGATGTTTCGTATACAGCTTCTTAAAGTTCGATATCACTTGCTGGTCCATGGGCTGGAGGAGAGGGGTGGTGTTAGGTGGAAGATAAAGAACCTTGATGAAGGAATACTCCGCTAGGATATCTTCCTCGAGGAGGCCAGGAGGGTGGGGTAGGGGCATTGTCCAACACCAGCAGACATTTCAGAGGGAGGCGCTTCTCTTCCAAGAATTTCTTCCACTGTCGAGCCGAAACACAGATTACCCACTTGGTGAACAAAAGCCTCGTTACCCAGGCTTTCGCATTAGCCCTCACATCACTGGAAGCTTCTCCTTAAGCACTTTGTGGGCCTTGGAAGGCTCGAGATCTCAGAATGATAGACCAGTAGGGGCTTCACCTTGCAATCCCCACTGGTGTTTGAACAAAGTGCGAGCGTAAGCCTGTCTTTCATAGGCTTATGCCCGGGTAGCTTCGTCTCTCTCTCTGTGATGTACGTCCGACGAGGCATTTTTTCCAAAAAAGGCCAGTCTCATGACAGTTGAAGACTTGCTGAGAACTGTAGCTTTCCTTGGTCATCATCTCGTTGAACGTCTTTTTGGTTCAAAGGCTTCGGCCGCTTTTGTGTCCGAGGCTGGCAGCCTGCCCCATGCTGCATCACCCATGCGAAGCCTTGAAGTGGGGTTGGCGTTAATGTCCCTTCTCCTCCGTCGTCTTCGACCTGGGCAATTAAATTGCCGAGAATAGCGCTGGCCTTGTGGGAGATTGCCGTCTCTGTTATCGTATCGCCAGCAATTTCTTTGTCTTTTATCCAGACAAGAAGCAGCCATTCCATCTCGTTGTGCACGTGGGTCCTCTTGCTGGACAAAATAGTGACGCCCTTGGAAGGTGCAGCTGCTTTGATGACATCCTTCTGCTTAAGGATGGTGCCTATTGTCGACGGATTTTGGCCGTATTCCTTGGCGATCACACTCAATCGCATACCAGCTTCATACTTCTTGATAATCTACATCTTTGTCTCTAAAGAGAGCATTCTCTTCTTTCCGTGAATTTCAACTTTCTTGGGACCCATGACTACGTATATACTGTATGTAATTTACGTATAAGTATATAGAGTAAAGTTCTCACACAACACGATAAAGTACGTATACTGCAATGAAATCACTAACGAATTTACGTTAATAAACAAAATCGTTAGAATGAACAAATACCGCTTGCGTACGATAACGATGCTGGTACCGAGTGGCCGAGGCACGCTGCTACGTAGTAAGATGCATGATAGGAAGGATGCTGACCAATAGGAGAGAAGGATCTCATGGCGGTGATTAGCATTAGGAACCAATGGGAGAGCAGGAGGATGGTGGCGAATCTACTCAGTGGGCGGGCGAATCTTGGACTTTCCAGCAACAACCTTTCGTATCTTGAAAAGTTTTCGTATGTAGAGCTGTAAAATTTTTCATGTTAGCTTTCGTATCTTGAGTTTTTCGTGAGTTGAGCCCTTCGTATCTCGAGGTACCACTGTATTTTTAATTTGTTCAACTACTATTCTTGTTTTATTTTTATTTTACTGATGATAGTTTGTAGCTCAACCTGCTAGTTTAGGTAACTGTATGTTTAAAATTTGTTAGGCCTTTCTTGTCTACATACACTGTAAACTTTATCTCTTTCCTTAATAAATGCTTCAAGAAGAGGTCCATTGGAGGACGAAACTGTTTGGGCATTTTCTGAGACATAGTATTTTAATTTTCCTATGTGGAATACAAGTGAATTACCAGATCTTTGTGTCTAAGAAGATTACCAGTACTATAAGCAATAAGGTTCTTGGATATTAAAGAATAATTGAATAAGGTTGCAACTCCCATAGGATGTTCCATAATCTCGCATAACTACTAGCTATAATGAGTGGTGCCCATAATATGTGTTGCATAATATGATTTTTTGTTCATGCAACTTACCTGTCAGATATATATATGCTGATAATTTCCGACACCGACAGAATTTAAAACTTACGACACACGTAGTGGGAGTCAGGTGGTTAGTACCCATTCCGCCGCTGGGAGGCGGGTATCAGGAATCATTCCCATTTTCTATTCATAATTTTTCTGTCGCCGGTGTTGTGAACATCTGTTTACAGCACTCCGTCTGGATTTGGAAACTTTTTGCTACTTGAGTATCCCTTTTGGTTCTTTTTTTTGGATTAATTGATTGGATCGGTGGCTAGGCACACGTTATTAGTGATTGATTTGATTTTGGTTTGGACTTTTCTTGGAATAATATGTCAGGGTCTAGTACAGCTAGCGCTAGGTTCTGCTCTAGAACTGATTGTAGAGGTAGGCTACTGAAAGCTCAGTAGACCCACATACGGTATGTAAGAGTTGCAGGGAGCATGAATGTGTGTATGAAAGCCGTTGCAAGGAGTGCGAAAGACTAACAGATTCTGAGTGGAAGGCTATGAGACCTATCTTAGGAAACTTGAAAAGGATAGGTTAAGGAGGTCTTCCTCCAGGAGTATTTCAGGCGTGCAAGAAATTAATGTTTCTCCTGTTAACCCTCCTTCTGTTAATGCTCCTAACCCTGTAGTTTTGCCTCCGGGCCCTGAAAGCAGTGTCTGTAGAGAGTAATACTTTTATCCTTAATATTGGAGTCGATTCGTAATCTAGAATCGAAAGTGTTGGCTCTTGAGAGCAAAAGTGACGTGCAAAAGTGCAGTGATGACCCCTTGTGTAGTGGAGGGTGCGTCAGATCGGCCTCGTTTCGCCTCTAGGCCTGGACCTCTGCTTGACTCCCAGGGACCTGGGGAGGGAGCATGTCGAAAGCCGAAGGAGGGTTACAAGGAACCCCCACCGATCTGACGTGCCTTCGGTCAGTTACTGATGAAAATCCCCAGACTGCCAGGAGCGTGCGCGTGGCACGTCTCCTCAAGGAGTGTTTTTTCGTCATCGGAGGCTTCATCCCCACTTAAGGGTGGAGTTCTCAAGGTGCTTCACGTCCGCTGAAAAGGACGGCGCGTAATGTTGACGCTTCACGTCCTAGTTCTCCGGCTTTTGCGATCTTCGCCTGACCAGTGCGTTCGCTGCTTTTCCGCCGCAGAAAAGGCGTAGAGAGTCTTCGGACTTGGATTCAGTTAGCTCGTACGAGCGATACAGTCGCTCCAGAGCTCGGGAAGAGGGCCGTACCTGGGAGGAGGAGGGAGGCGTCCCCTCGCCGCTCTCCTGCTACAGGATCAGTCCCTCCCCGGAGCAGGAAGATTCGCCAAAACAAGAGGATGATTCAGTCACTGCAGCAGCAACTTCAGGACGCTCTTGCTGCTAGAGAGTCTCTTCCGCGTCGTAGGAAGGATGAGAAGCTTCCTGTGAAGAAGTCAAGACCCGCTCTCTCTCTCTCAGCCTCTCTCTTCGTTCGAGTCTCCCTCTAGAGTTCGTTCTGCTCCCCAGCAGCTCTCTAGAGGAGGTGAGAAGTTCGCTTCTCGCTCTCAGGATGGAATATCTCCCGCTCGCAAGTCTTCGTATGTTCGCAGCGAGTGATGGACACTGAGCGCGCTTCTGTGCAAGTGGAGCGCGCTTCAGGTGCGCCAAACGCGCACCTGTTGTTGATAAAACGTGCACCAGTGAGCGGCAGCCGCTCGCTGACTGACGCTCGGCAGCGCACCAGTGGAAGCCAAGCGTGCACTAGTGGACGCTCGGTGCGCGCCAGTGGACGCCAAGCGTGTGTTAGTAGATGTCGAGCGCTGCACCCTGTCGGCGCCAAACGTGCGAATTCGGACGCCAAGCGCGCGCTGTTAGACAGTTCTTCACCAATGCAAGTTCAGGTGGATGAAGGAACCCTTCCTGTTCGTCAGTTTTCTTCAGAGTTTCCTCCTACTTCTCCAGTTTCTGAGGAAGGAGTTTAGCGATGATTTAGTAGAAGCAGAGGAGGGACAGCAACCAGCTACTGTCTCATCGGACTATAAGTTCTGACGCGTCTTCTACAGTCGGAGTTCGGAGAAACTTTTCAACCGGAAGCCCCTCGTACTCCTCCTTCTCAATTTTTTCTTCTTTTAAGGCAACGAAGGCTTCGGGGTTTCATTAAAATGAACGAAGTCGCTTTCACGAAGCAAGCGTTTTCCGGAAAGTCCATGAGTGGATGGAGAAGAGGAAAGCGTCAGGAAAGTCCTCTTTAGCTTTACCGCCTTCAAGACTCTGCGGTAAAGGAGCATGTGGTATGAGACAGGAGAAGACATAGGCGTTAAACTACCAGCCTCTGCTCAAGGTGACTTCGGGAGCATCGTAGACGCCTCCAGAAGAGCCCTTCTGTCTTCATCAAAAGTCACTTGGACCCATAACGAGTTCGACTTTCACCTAAAAGGCCTCTTCAGGACTCTAGAGGTCTTCAACTTTCTCGACTGGTGTCTTGGAGTTTTAGATGCCAGGTCAAGGAGTTCTGATACTATTAGTCTGGGGGAGCTGTCCAGCGTTCTTTCTTGCATGGACAAGGCCGTCAGGGATGGTTCTGAGGAGTTGGACTACGCACTTTAGCTCGGGATTCTCAAGAAGAGAGCGCTCTTTTGTAACTTCACGGCCAATTCCGTCTCTCCAACGCAAAAGGCGGACTTGCTTTTCGCTCCTTTCTCAGACCATCTCTTCCCCCAGGCTATGGTTTAGGCATAGCTTCAAGCCTTCAGGAAAAGCAACGCAAGATCTTCTGGCTCAGTCTTCTAGAATGGCCAGCAGCTGCTTCATCTTCTGGAGCTTCGTTTGCCAAGAATCGAAGCCCTTTCGTGCTGGACCTTCCTCGAAAGCAGCCTCCCGAGGAAGAGGCTCTTCCAGAGGAAAAAACCCCTGCTCCGTCAAAGAGTAGGAAGTGATTCGGAAGTCCTTCAGACGCCGGTAGGAGCCAGGCTTCTTCGATTCGCGAAAGCCTGGAAGAGAGAGATGCCGACCCTTGGTCGCTGGATGTCGTGAGGAAAGGGTACAGGATCCCTTTCTTGAAGTCACCCCCGCTATCCTCAACACCAAAGGATTTGTCTCCCTCTTATCGAGGAGAGAAGCAGAAAGTGCTTTTCGATCTGCTGGAACAAATGATCGAAGCAAGCAAGCGGTGGAACAGGTCTTCGACCTGGAATCGCCAGGGTTTTACAACCGCCTGTGTCAGCTTTGAGACCGGGGGATTGGATGGTCTCACTAGACCTCCAAGACGCGTATTTTCACGTCCCCATCCATCCCCAATCAAGGAAATACCTGCGATTTGTCCTGAAGGGGAAGGTATTCCAATTCAGGGCACTTTGCTTCGGTCCTGACCACAGCGCCGATGGTTTTCACCATTCTAATGAAGAACGTGGCAAGGCTGCTTCATTTGGAGAATATACGGATCTCTCTCTACCTAGACGACTGGCTTTATTCGAGCTTCATCGCGGGAACGGTGTCTGGAGGACCTGCACACGACCATGACGTTAGCAAAGTCCCTGGGGCTTCTGGTAAACCTCGAAAAGTCGCATTGTTCCGACACGGCATACAAACCTTCGGTCCTTTTACATAGGAAGGTACTAGCGGCAGCTGGATAGGTCGTAAGCTTTCGAACAAGGGGTTCGGTAGTTAACTGCTTGTCCGACAGGCGCGCGCGCTGCGACTGGGAGGTAAACAAATCACTTTGCTTTCGGGCCTCACAGCGAGTGGACGTGTGTGTTCGACGCTCTCTGCCCGCTTCTCGTCGTTTTGCTTTCCTGAGTATATGGTTGTGTTGTGTATGAAAGAATCATTGTAAGTACAATCATTTCTCTCTTCCCAGGAGAGATGGTGGACGCTGCGGTGGACAGACGGCGCACTGACGACAGTGACCGTCTGGTTCACCAGGCAGTCTCGAAGGCTTCTGGGCAGCCTCGGACTGCGGCCAAGTCTAAGAGCTCGGCTAGTGCTTCCTCGGTGGCTAAGACGGTAGCGGCGTCGAAGCCCCGGGGGCCCAAAGACTCTGTCTTCTTCGACTTCTACCAAGGGGAGCCGTAACCCAGCCCTCCTCCCAGCCCTCCTCCTCCCGTGGAGGCTCTGGGAAGAAGTCGAAGAAAGGGGGGAAACGCTAGGGACGGCGTTCCCCCTCACCTGCTGCCGGAAGTGGGGGGGTGCCTGGCCAGCCATTGGGCAACTTGGCAGCGCTACGGCGCCGAGACCTGAATTGTAGATGTCCTTCGGGAGGGATATCTATTACCCTTCGAATCTCGGCCACCCCTCACCTCCAACCGGTCCAACAACAGTCGTACGTCCAGGGTCATCGAAGGACGTAGCATTGAGACAGGAGATCAAGACCATGCTGAGCAAGAGAGCTGTAGAAATCGTCACGGATCAGTCACCAGGCTTTTACAGTCGACTCTTCCTGGTGGAAAAGTCTACGGGAGGCTGGCGCCCTCCCGGTGATAGATCTCTCTCGTTTGAACCGGTTTGTTCGCCAGACCGGTTCACGATGGAGACGGCACGTTCAGTGCTCGGACTCCATCAGGGAGAGGGAACGATTTCATGCTTTCAGTGGACTTGAAGGATGCGTATTTCCAAATACCCATTCATCAGTCCTCCAGAAAGTACCTCCGCTTCATCCTCGACGGGACGGTGTACCAGTTCAGGGCACTTTGCTTCGGTCTCTCAACCGCCCCACAGGTGTTCACGCGAGTGTTCACTCTGGTGTCTGCTTGGGCCCATTCGCACGGGATAACGTCTGATGAGGGTATCTCGACGATTGGTTAGTCCTGGCGAGCTCCGCTCGCAGTTGCTACAGGACAGGGATCGACTGCTCGAGTTCTGTCGCGATCTGGGGATCGTTGTGAACTTCGAAAGTCCGATCTCGAGCCCAAGCAGAGGATGAAGTACCTGGGTATGCTGATCGACACGGTAGCAGGGCGAGTCTTCCCCGCAGACTCGCGGATCAGCAGATTCAGGGAGGCAGCCAACCAGTTCCTGTCTCGGCAGGAACAGGTAGCTCAGCGATGGCAAGTCGTGATCGGACACCTGTCGTCACTCGAGAAGTTAGTCCCTCACGGGCTGTGCTTCACTGCGGTCTCTTCAGTGGAGACTAAAGGAGAGTTGGTCACAGGCGACGGATCCCCCAAGCTTTCCAGTGTCACTGACAACCGGAGGTGAGGCAGGACCTAGCCTGGTGGCTGGACGACAGGAACCTCTTAAGAGGAGTGCCTCTGCGCACTCCCCCCCCGGACATGCAGCTGTGTTCTCAGACGCATCGACCGAGGATGGGGCGCACACCTGGAGGAGTTGCTGACTTCAGGAGTGTGGGACGAGAACGACAAGCACCTTACATCAATGTACTGGAAACTCAAGGCAGCGTTCCTAGCTCTCCAAGAGTTCCAGGACTGCTTGATGGGACACTCAGTGGTGTTGATGTGCGACAACACCACGGTAGTGGCCTACGTCAACAAACAGGGGGGCCTAGTGTCTCTCCCGTTGTACCAGTTGACTCGCAGGTGCACGAGTGGGCCGAGGCACACTCAATAGAGCTGTCGGCACGCTACATTCCAGGGAAGAGGAATGTTAGTAAGATGCACGCTCAGCCGTCGGGTTATCAGGTGAGGGACCGAAGTGGTCTCTACACCAGGGACGTGGCGGAAAGGTTTCTTCGACCTGTGGGGGCGACCAGTCGTGGATCTGTTCGCCACCCGGCACAACAGGAAGCTCCAGGTGTTCTTCTCGGCCGTGCCGGACCCATGGGCAGCTGCAGAGGGACGCTCTTCAACACCGTGGGACAAACCTCTTCGTCTATGCCTTTCCCCCGTTCAGCCTGATTCGCAAGGTGATCAGTCGAGCACTGGTCACCCCGAATCTCCAGGATGATCCTGGTGGCTCCCAAATGGCCACAGGCCATTTGGTATCCGGACCTGCTGGCTCTTCTCGCAGGAGAACCGAGAGAGATTCCCCCTTGGCACAACCTTCTCGCCCAGCCACACGTCGAGCGGTACCACCGAGCAGTCCAGTCCCTACGTCTTCACGGCTGGCTGTTATCCACCTCATCTTGCGAACGAGAGGCTTTTCTCGTAGCGCAGCAACAGAGATGGCTGGAAACGTCCGTCAGTCCTCTGCAGCTGTGTACCAGGGGAAGTGGGCCGATCTTCTGTGGTTGGTGTCCGTAGACGGGGTCTATCTCCTCTCAGAGCCACTCTTCAGCAGGTAGCGGATTTCCTCGTTTTTCTTCGCCGAGAGAAGCTCCCTCTCAGTCCCCACAGTCAAAGGATACAGAGCCGCCCTGGCTCTCGTCCTGAAACTGAGGGGATTGGACATCTCGAACTCGTTCGAGATCTCCTTGCTTATGAGGAGCTTCGAAAGGTCTTGCCCACCCAGGGAACTCAGGCCCCCTGCGTGGGATGTGACTCTCGTCCTTAGGAGTTTGACTCGAACGCCGTTCGAGCCACTCCGAGAGTCGTCAGACAGGGATCTGACCCTCAAGAACCCGCCCTCTTCTTGCTGGCCCTGGCATCGGCGAAGAGAGTAGGGGAACTTCATGGTCTTTCCTATGATGTACGACACTCCAGGGGATGGGGATCTGTGACGCTCGATTTCGTCCCGAACTTCGTTGCGAAGACTCAGAAACCGTCGGTCCCCTGACGACAGGTTCGAATCCTTCACGATTCCCTCCCTAATGGACTTCACCGATAATGATGCGGATGAGATGCTGCTTTGTCCTGTGAGGGCGCTACGGCGCTATCTGAAGAAAACTCGACACCTCAGGCCTGAGTGTCGACGCCTCTTCGTTAGCACCGGGGTAACCAAGAAAGAAGTATCCCAAGAACACTCTTTCATTCTGGCTGCGTGAGGTCATCAGGAGGGCGTATGAGCTGATGGTAGTGACGGACATCCGTACGTCCCGTCCGAGAGCTCACGAAGTCAGAAGTATTGGCCCCTCGTTGGCGTTTCGTAAGAACTTCTCCGTGGCGCAGGTCCTGAAGGCAGGGGTCTGGTCTAACCAGACTACCTTTACGTCCTTCTACCTTCGGGATATTGCCCACAGGTCCTTGGATACCTTTTCCTTGGGACACGTGGTGGCTGCTCAACAAGTTGTGTAGCTAACCCAGACCCTCGCAGGCTGAAACAGCATCGAGTCCTGGTGTGACTGTGTGGATGGATGTGTGAGTGGAGTGAGTGACTGGCTCCCTCTTCCCATCTTTTCCTCCTCCTCTACCTGTGGGCAGAGGGCCACGGTCGTCACTACGCTGGATGAGGACGAGATGCAGGTGAGCTATATGACAGAGCCCCATCCTATCTCTTTCACTAGGGATGGAGCAGAATATCCACCACTTCCTCCTACAATGGGGGGGGAAGTGGATGCCTACAAGAGTCAAACCCATGACTTTATATTTGCTCCTGTACAGGAACAAGTTCTTACATTGCTGGTACGAAGAGATACGCTTGCCTCTCTCTTAGTACTCTCCAGAGGTCTGACCATTGATCCTGCGGTGCACACCCCGATCAATCGGACAGAGGCTTGGATCCCTCCCTCGCTCTTACGACAGGGAGACTTCCAAGGTTGGGCGAACACCAGTCTGTTCACAAAAGACTCAGATTCCTCCCACCAAGAAGTGAGTCTTCCTATTGTAAAAGGACCGAAGGTTTGTATGCCGTGTCGGAACAAATGACAATTTGTCCAAAATTGCATTTTTCCTAACTATACAAACCTGAGGTCCTTTTACACATAGCCCCACCTCATGCCACCCCTCACTCTGCAGTTTTTGCTTGGGCCAAAAGCAAAAGTGATTTGTTTACCTCCCAGTCGCGCGCAGCGCGCATGTCGGACAAGCAGTTAACTACCGAACCCCTTGTTCGAAAGCTTACGACCTATCCAGCTGCCGCTAGTACCTTCCTATTGTAAAAAGGACCTCAGGTTTTGTATAGTTAGGAAAAATGCAATTTTGGACAAATGTCATTTGACTCCGTCTCAATCTTAAGTCTATCTGGGGATTCAGATGGACTCAGTGGCTTTTCGGGCTTTTCCGTCCCAGGGGCGACAACTTCAATGCTTGGAGAAAGTGGCGACCTTTCTGGGGAAGGAAACATGCTCGGTGAGGGAATGGATGAGTTTGCTGGGGACCATTTCTTCACTGGAGAAGTTTGTTTCTCTGGGAAGGCTCCACCTTCAGACCGCCTCTTCAATTCTTTCCTAGCCAACAGTTGGAAGAACAAGCAAGATCTGGAGGCGATCTTGTGTTTAACGAGAGGGGTGAAGGATCACCTAAGTTGGTGGTCAGATCCTCGGAAGTCTCGCAGAAGGGCTCTCCCACCTCAAAACTTCGGAACCCCGACCTAGTGTTGTTTTTCCGACGCGTCGTCCACGGGTTGGGAGCAACACTAGGAGGGAAGAAGTGTCGGGCACCTGGAGAGGGGGAAACAGGTGTCCTGGCACATCAATCTGAAAGAGTTGTCAGCCATTTATCTGGCTCTCAGGTTTTTCCAGGAAGACAAGTATCCGGCAAAGTCGTTCAGATCAATTCGGACAACACCACAGCGCTGGCATACCTAAGAAATCAAGGGGGAACTCACTCGCCTTCTCTGTTTGCCATCGCAAAGGAACTCCTTTTGTGGGCAAAAGCGCAAGAAGTCACGATCATGACAAGGTTCGTGTCAGGAGTACAGAATGTTCGGGCGGACCTTCTCAGTCGGCGAGGACAGCTGTTGCCGACAGAGTGGACCCTTCACCAAGAGGTTTGCCAGTCGCTGTGGAACCTGTGGGGCTGTCCACAGGTAGATGTCTTCGCAACGTCCAGGACGAGAAGACTTCAACTCTATTGCTCCCCAGTTTCTTGGACCCGGGAGCAGTCGCCAGTAGACGCCCTACTTTGGAGTGGTCGGGCCTACATATACGCTTTTTCCCCCGCTCAAGATCCTCGGGGAAGTGATGAGGAAGTTTGCGGCATCGGAAGGAGCGAGGATGACACTCATCGCCCCCTTCTGGCCGGCAGCCGACACTGGTTCACAGAGGTGATGTCCTTCCTGGTAGACTTTCCGAGGACTCTACCCTTAAGGAAAGATCTACTCAGACAGCCCCACTTCGAGAGGTACACAAAAACTCCCCGCTCTGAGTCTGACTGCGTTCAGACTATCAAGAAAGTTGGCCAGAGCGAGGGGTTTTTCAAGACCTGTGGCGAAGGCGATTGCCACCGCAAGGAGGCCCTCCTCAGATCGCTATGTACCAATCGAAGTGGGCTGTCTTCAGATCCTGGTGCAGGAAGAAGGGCATTTCCTCCACCACAACCTCTGTGAGCCAGATAGCTGACTTCCTTCTTCATCTGAGAGAAGAAGTGAAGTTGGCTGTTCCAACTATTAAAGGCTACAGGAGCGTGCTTTCTGTAGTCTTTAGACACAGAGGACTCGATTTGTCTAATAATAAGGACATTCATGATCTCATTAGATCGTTCAAGACTAGGAAGGTAGTCCAGCCTAAAGTACCCTCGTGGAACTTGGATGTGGTACTCAAATATTTGATGTCGAGTAACTTCGCAACCGCTTCATTCAGTTTCTCTGAGGAATCTGACGAAGAAAACGATCTTCCTAAACCGCTCTGGCGACGGCGAAGAGGGTTAGCGAAATTCAGGCCATTAGCAAGCAGATTGGCTTTTCAGAAAGTATGTGCGGTGTGTTCTTTAAGTCCCATGTTCTTAGCAAAGAACGAGAATCCTTCCAACCCGTGGCCGAGGTCCTTTGAAATCAAAGGGGTTGTCAGATATAGTTTGGAAACGAACGTGAGAGATTCCTGTGTCCTGTCAGGGCTCTAAAGTTCTATCTGCAGAGAACTAAAGCTTGCAGAGGTTCATCGGACAATTGTGGTGTTCAATGAGGAAACCTGATCTTCCTATGTCGAGAAAAACGCACTGGCGTTCTTCATCAGGAATACGATTCAAGAAGCGCATAATAGTGTAGTGACAGTGATTTAAAGCTTCTGAAAGTAAAGCTCACGAGGGTGAGAGCTATTGCTACTTCGGTAGCCTTTCACAAAAATATGGCTCTCAAAGATATTTTGAATGCCACATTTTGGAGAAGCAATTCGGTGTTCGCTTCACACTACCTGCGGGAGGTGAAAGTGACATACGAAATTGCTTCTCTTCGGACGTACCATACATTGCTGCAGACACTGTTTTGCGGGGGCAGGAAGGTAACACTCATCCTATCCTTTAGGGATTAGGGGGGTTTTTAATTTGTGTTTATGGTTGTGGGGTGACCGCCTGGGGCGGGTCTCCCTTCCATTAGCTTAGTTAAGTGGGATGCCTTTGGTAAACTAAGCCAGGTGGTGGTATTTTTGTCTCGTTGCCCTCATTAGTATGGTCCATGGTCTAGTCACGTCGTGGTCTCGCCCCATGGTTGACAGATCATCTGGAAGTGCACCAGCTTCATAGGGTCTCTACCTTGCTGGCAACCTCTAGTAGCACAAGCAGACTTACGTGGCAGTAATCACGAAGCCAGCTATGCTAACAGGTAAGGAATCAAGATATCAATTATCTGCACTATGTGTTTCCTAAATCCTCTATTTCTGTCTCTCCCACCACCAAAGGTGGGATTCAGCTATATATATATCTGACAGGTAAGTTGCATGAACAAAAATGATATTGTAATGATACAATTAAGTTTGTTCATACTTACCTGGCAGATATATAATTAAGTACCCGCCCACCTCCCCTCAGGAGACAGTGGAAATAAAAATTATGAATAGAAAATGGGAATGATTCTGATACCCGCCTCCCAGCGGCGGGAATGGGTACTAACCACCTGACTCCCCACTACGTGTGTCGTAAGTTTTAAATTCTGTCGGTCGTCGGAAATTATCAGCTTATATATATCTGCCAGGTAAGTATGAACAAACTTAATTGTATCATTACAATATCATATTTATAATTGTTTATGGAACAATTGTAGGTTTACCTGTTAAGGATTGAGTCGGATTGCTTAATTGATAACACTTTGCTATTATTGTAAGGTACAAATATATATTGCCCTACCTGAGTTGGCAGTACCCTCTGTAATATAATATATATATATATATATATATATATATATATATATATATATATATATATATATATATATAACCATATATATTATACCTGTGTCTGGTTTTGTACATTCCATAGACTTCTTAACTCGGAAGCCTTGCCTTTCAGCCATTTTGGCTAAAGTTTTTTATGTATGTGTAATCACCAAAAATTGAATGGATTAGCACTATATTGTAGCATATGATAGGTTTCAGCAATTTGTCAATAATCATGTTGGACTCTGATGCTCTGTAATGATTACTGAGATTATTATTGTCAAATAAAGATTACGGAAAGAAAGAAAAGATCTAATATTAACTTCTCGGCAGGTTGACAATCGTGTGGAGCCATACGAGTTAGTTGAAATATTTTATGGAAGTAGTTCTGTTTCACCAGCCACACATGCCTCTCAACTTTCTCCCAGATCTGCAGGAACTTCCTCACCAGAAATCATGCAGGTATAAATATGTATATATGTAGTTTTGTATTGCTCTATACTCTTGTACAGAAGGTTGGTAAAATATTATGATTTAAATGTCTTGTGTTATACAGTATTTGTTAATAAATAGTTAAAACCATTGCTTTCAATATACTTTTCATATATACCCATGCTCTATGATTGTTTGGTTTACAGATGTTCACTGTAACCAGGTAGATTTTAATGTATGGTAATCAGAATTTACCATAACAAACTGTTCAAATGCATAAGTTTTAATAATTGCCTATTATTACAGGAAGGGAATGCTAAATATTTTATTTTGCTTTCACATGTCTTCATTTCTTCCTGTTTTTCCGTAATTACACTAGTTAGTATCATGCTTTTATCCATAATATTCTGTTCTTGTAATATATTCATTTGTCATACCCTTTTTTGTGTATTAATGTTTTGGGCCAAAGAGAACTGATGTCTTCTTTCTGCTTTCACTTCCTATTTTTAAAACCACTGTATACTATTAGGATTCACATATACCTGCTGCTGTTTGAAATGCAGAGTGCTTTAAACTACACATAAAAATAATTACTAGTAGCACCTTGCTTAGTCACTCTGTTATTGTCAGGGATGTGTCAGATATTGAATTAATATTCTTTATATCCACCTTTACCCGATTCCTACCATCCATGATTTCCACATGCAATGTGCCTAATATCATAGAATTTTTTTGTGCAATTTTGTTCCAATGGGAATACAAACCTTGACCCTCACTACCAAAGGTGATCCACAGTGAAGACTTCACTATGTATGTTCAGAAAAATTCTAATGACTTTAGACTGGAATTTTTTTATTTTTTTATTTATTTCATTTATTTTATTATTTTCTTTAAATTTAACACTTATAGTATTTGCCTTTTTTACAAGTCTGATGCACTTTTAGTGATGAACTTAACCTTCACCATTTGTTTGGGTATGGGAACAATAACTGAATCATTATTTTATAGATAGACTTTGAGTTTTTAATCTTTATCTATTGAAAGTTGTGTTTTGTCCTAAATCATAGGCCATTGTAAAAATTTTACCTTTTGACATTTTTAACCGAAGTTATACTGTATTAATGACATTCAAATGTGGTCTCTGAACTCTAGTTTACTTTCTTATACTCTCCCCAAGTTTTTATTGTACAGGTTGTGAAATTGCTTATTAAATTTCACCTGGCTAAATAAAATAGTTTATATTACTCTACTGTATTGTATTATGCCACAATAATGAATGTTTTATTCGAGATGAATCACCATAGAAGCTGTATATATACCTATTGCAAATGTCGTTTACTTTCAGGTACTAGAACAAGCCCCAAAGGATAAACAACTCCCTGATTCATACACATGTGAAGTATGTGGTAGGCTGTTCCGTGAGGCATCTCATTTCACAAAACACAAGCGTGGGGCATTATGCAGGAAACTTGCTCTTCGCATGGCCAAAGAAAAACAAAAAGAAAAAACAAAAAGGGTAATGGAAGTGATTGTGCAAAAAAGAATGCAGTTTTGCAAAAGCCATATTTGTGTAATGTTTGTGGTGCAAAGTTTTGTGATAAGGTGAATGTTGAGCTCCATATTGAGAGACAACATAATAGTAAACAGCAGTTGTGGGTTGAAATATCAAAAAGTGGGGGTTTTACCTGTGCTGAGTGTGGCCGTTGGTTTCAAGACAAGGGTAATTTAGTTGAGCACCAAAAGCAACACATGCAGACATATCTGCACCAAAATGAACGCCTTAATCATTCAGGGGAACGGTTGCTTGTCCCAGACCGCTCATTAGTCCAGCAACCACATAATGTAGCTGTAGCTTATTATCATGATGCTTTACATCAAGTGCAGAACTATGGACAGCAGCCTCAACCTTCACACCTACCTCCACCACCACCTGCACCACCGCCTGTTGCCCATGTTCATTCTAACATGACAACAATTCTTCATACACCGCAGATGGGACATACTAATTTGGCGCCAACAGTGCAGCCAGTTCCTCAGTCTACAGTGCCGTGTCTTTCCCCTTTGCCAAATCAGGTTCCTTCTTTGGGGCCTGTAGATAATATGTCCAAAACGCTCAAAAATAACAAATCAGACAAGCTGCTAACAAACAGTAAATGGAACATTTGTGGAGACTGTGGTCTTAAATTTGTCGATCCCATGAACTTAGAAATCCATATTCAAAGAATACATCCAGATTCGTATATGTTAGAGACTGTGAATTTAGGGTATGGCACAATTTTGTATAAGACCAATAATACCCGTTCAGATGTACAGTGTTTGTTGAGTCAGAATGGTACAGTGAGTTCAGATACTAAGCAAAACAAGCCAAACCCACAAACTTTTGACTGCATTCTGTGCGGTTTTAAAGCAACATCAAAAAATTATATTTTTAACCATTTACAAAATGTTCATAGTACAAGTAATGTCAATTTTATTCATGTTTTAGAAACTCTTGAATGTGGGAGAAAAGGTTCTCGCGGTGCGAAGGGTAAGAAGGGAAGCCAGGACCCACTTCTCCGGGAGCAAAGACATGTGTGTGATGCATGTAAAGCTGTGTTTCTTTCAAAGGCAGAACTTATCCGACACAGGATCAAAGATAAGCAGTACATGTGTGGTGTATGCTGCCATGCATCTTGCAGCCAGCTTCAGATAACTGCTCATATGGCAACACATGAAACTTTAACAGATTCTACAAGAAACACTTCAGGTAGTGGACTTATATGTTGGATATGCGGTGTTGTTTTGTTGTCTGCATCATTACTAGATAATCACATGGTTACCCACGGTACAATTACAGCTGAATGCATTACATGTGGGGAACATTCAGACAGGTTAGAAGCCTTGGTTCCCCATCTTTCAGTTCATCTGCCCCACCAGTCATCTCGTGTTAGGTTGACTTTCTCCAGGGCAGATCAGCCTTCAACACCATACACAACAGAAACAGAAGTTTGTGTTGATGGTACAATAGGTGCTGATGCTGGTTTTCTGTCTTCCGGTCCTCTTACAACAGTTTCATCTGATAAGGAACCCACTCGTATTCCAGAAGCATATGCTTGCAGTGAATGTGGTGCTTGTTTATCAGGTGCTGCACAGTTAGAAGCTCACTTACAAGTCCACCAATCTCCATGTGCTGCTAGTTCTCATGGATCAACTGCCAATCATGGTACATTTACAACTACAACTGCTACAGCAGTCTCTTCCTCACAGAATGGAGGAATGTCTGCAAGTAGTGTGGACAAAGTCCCAGGATCCTTTGAGTTTCGTTGTGAAGAGTGTGGGTTTTGGCGACAGGAAAGTGAGCCCGTCATGCGCCATATTCAGGCGGTGCACATGTCTGGTAATATGTTACAGTCAATTAAACTTCAGTCAGGTATAGTTCAAATCAATCCAATTCATGTTGTTACTCCCATTAGTGCCCTTTCAGCACAATGAAATAATTATTTTGTTACCTGAGAATGATTTTTTAAAAGATTCAGATTGTTATTGTCTTCATGGTAAGATATTTGTATGTATAAATATTTGTTGAATAATGGATAGATCTAAATCAACAGTTAGATACCTCTTGCATGTACAGTATTAGATTTTATGAAGTGGTAAGCCTTTTTTAAATTGATACCACCTTTGAACGTTATTTAATTTCATACGATAATAGACAAGTGACCTTTGTTTAATTTGCAGTATACTGTATTTGAAACAATAGTACTGCGTATGGCATATCTTAAACAGGTAAATGACATATAATCAGTATATTCCTAGTAATTGAATGTAAGTATTTTGTATGTTATATTGAAAATTGTGACTCTGTAGGGTTGTCACATTTTGCTTCAAAACTTTGATGAAGCATTAGCAGGATTGCGTACACAAATACTGTACAGTACTGTTTTGGTTGTATCATTTATCCTAAGGATAATTTAATTTACCCTGAATTTTGGCATAGTCTTTAATAACTATTTCGACTTCCATGTGATTCCAGCTGTTGTGCAGCTGTGGCACAGTGTGTAAATTTAAAAGTATTGCTGTACTCTGTGTTATGTACCAGAACATTTGGGTCTTTTATGAAGAATAGTACTGGTTTTTTAAGGTCTTATTATTTTTAAAGAATACTGTATGAGAATAGTATATTATATTACAATAATCTTTAAAAAGAAACAAAGTGGTTTGGTTAATTTAAAAAATTGTTCTTTGTCATTTTTGGGTAATAGTGAATAGACATTTTGGTATGGTATTGGAAAAATATTAGGATTTATTAGTTTTTCTTTCAAATCAAGCATGTTGTTTGATGAAATAGAAAGCATATTTGTTGGAAGGAAATTATAACACAAATAAAGAAGAAAAGTAGTCCATGAAAGAAATGTAACCTGAGAGTATTTTTGTGACCTCTTGTAGCTTTATGCAAGGGATGCAACATCTTGAAAGTGTGTATCCGTTTAGTCATGTTCAAGTACTTTTAGGCTAAAGTAAGGTGACAGCATCACTGGACATGATGTTAGTCTTGCTCATTTACAGTTTCATTTATTAATCATATGGACATCCTTCACCTGAAACATAATAATAATTAAATGTTTAAACAGTATTTTGCAGGGTGAATTCAAACTACAGTATGTATAAGCAGATGTCAACACAATGTTTTAGTTTTATTTGTGTGTTAATAAGAAACATGCATATACTAGACACAATTTATGCAGCATGCATGTATACGAGTCAACACTTCTATTGGAAAAATAACATTTTTAAAATTAATTTCTGTTTATGTATTGTGAACCCATTATTACTGAAGCCCCAATTTTTAAGTTTATGAATTCTAGATTCTCAATTCCCAAGTATAAAGAAGAAAATTGCCTGATGTCTAAATGGTAGTACACCATACTGTACACCTATTGGACCTTTAGTTCAGAAATGTGAAAAACTTTACTTGTTGTGCAATGTGAATTATGACTGCAAGAAATGAGATGGGTTTTTGGTTTTGGGGAACATAGTGCATAATTTTGGTCACCCAAAACCATAATCTTGTTGGTTGGCCACTAATGCCAAACCCACATGCTTCCATTGTTTCATCAAATAACTTCAGGAGCTGCCATCTGATCATGGGTATGTGGTGGTGCGCTAAAGTTCCTGTTGATGAGCCACCACAAGACCTTGGCTATATTTACACCAGTCACAGGCACCCAGATGATTGTTATGTGCCAAAACTCCAGCCTCTCAATTAAAGAATCTCAAGGAATTCAGTGCTACATAACCACTGTGTCTGCTCCTGTTGTTCATCATTGCTGCCTGCTTTGGAAAATGTTTAAAATCACACCTTTTGAACCCTGTTGTTTCACATAAGTGACTTAACCGAACAGTTACATAGCTTATAGTTTCTTACCTGCGGCAGTCGAAATCAAATTGTTGGCGCCAGCGGCGTTGCTATCTTAAGTATAGGTGATACAAGACCCGCCACATCCGGGAACCCTGGGTACTGCTAGCCTTCTACGTCACTTTTCGTTTCTGCCGCTCACGGCGGGGTAAACACCTGTGAGATTTTCGCTGCAGTCTCCTGCGTCGCCATTTTTGGATTTTGGTTTTTGTTTGGTGATGTACAAGTTTTTTGGTTTTTTCTTGCCAGTTAGCTATCTCTATTCAGTTTTTTCGTCATTATTGCTAATTATGTCAGATTCTAGTTCATCTGCTGTAAGGTTTTGCAGCGCTGGCTGCAAAACAAGATTAGCTAAGTTATGTCACGATCCGCACTCTAAGTGCACTAAATGCAGAGGACAAAATTGTAATGGTATGGATGTGACATGTGATGAATGTAAAGAATTGGATGACAGAGATGGAAGGCGGTTAGATCGCATGCTGAGAAAATGGAGAAAGATAGAAGAGGAAGGCAGCTCTTAGGGCTAGTAGTAAGAATAGGTTAGAAACTACTCCTGTTCCTTCGGAGACAAATAAGTCTTCTCTGCCTCTCTCCTTTATTAGAGAATATTTCTCCAATTAATAGTCCTCCTACTTCTCCTTGATTACCCTGTTCAAGTTGCCCATGTTTCCGAACCCAACACCATTGCCTTGCTTGAGTCTAAGATGGATAAAAAGTTCGAAGTGTTAGCTGAATCAGTTATGAAGTTAGGAATGTCTTTTAAAGCTTTTCGTAGATAGTACAGTGAAATCTAGTGCAGTGCAAAGTGTTAATGTTGCGCCTGAGGAGGCGGCTGTCCGTTCCCCCTCGACTCCCAGACGAAGGTCACTGTCCCGCTCCCCCGCAACCGGGAGAAGACATACCGGAGGTCGTAAGGAGTCTGGGGAGTTTGCCCACGGTCAGCCGTCGACTCCCGTCGACTCCGTCGACTCCGTCGACTCCGTCGACTCGCCGGGTTGTCGTTCCAAAAAGATGTGAAAGGTGTTAGTGTTTGTGATTCTCGTCTGTCTTCTGATTCGGAAGTGCAATCGCCAGTGCGCAAAAGGCGAGGGTGATTTGGTGTCTCGACGTTAAAAAAGACATTCGATTCTTAGCGGTGATTCGTTCACCGACTCCTGTTAAGAAGTCTAAGAGGCATTGGAGTCCTCAACCTTCGTGTAGTTTTGCTCCGGATGTGATATTTTAGTGAATCTCCTCCGCAGTCGCATTTTTCGGCTAAAAGCAATGGCTCTCGGACTAAACTTTGTGATAATTCACGATCGCTCGACTCTCCCAAGCGAGTCTCGGTCGCAGTTTCGGCTCGGTCGCCTCATTCGACTCCGTATTACTGTCCAGGAGAAGCGTATTCGCTCGTCTTTGTTCGACTCCCCTCGCCGTGAGTCGATAGGAATTTCGACTGGTTGTTCGCCTGTGTCGACTCGTGGTGCGGAGACTTCACCTGTTAGAAAGAATCGTTCTTCGACTGAAAGACCATCGACTTCTACAGTGTTAGACGATTCTACCTTAGCTCCATTTAAGAAGCATTTCAGGATCTTATGAGTTTGTTGAAATCTCCACCGGGGTAGAACATAAGCCTGATTTCGACTCTGCTTCCGTGCAGTCTGAAGAGGAAGCTTTGGATCAAGATGACAAGGATTCGTCGGCTTATTCGAGTCTTCTTAAATTTTTCCTGTCCACTTATCCAGATTACTTTGAACCTGCTTCTCCGTCTTCACCGCCTTCAATGTTCGTTAAAGATAGGAAGACAGCGTATTGTGTCTACCTAAATTGGTTCTTTCTCAGTCCTCGAAGCAGGCCCTTAAGGAGTCAACAGAGTGGCTTTCTAAGAAGAGGGAAACAGGTAAGGCTTCGTTGCTTTCCCACCTTCTAAGCTTCAGAGTAAAGCGTATCGCTTCTACGCAACTGGAGAAGTTCCTTCTTTGGGAGTGTCTGCCTCCTCCCAGGGAGACTTCTCGGTTTAGTGGACTCACACCGAAGCAGCAGCTTTTTCGTCAGCTAAAATTTTGTTTTCTTCTTCAGAGCTGGACCATTGGTGAAGAATATTTTTAAAGTATTTGAGGTATTTAGTTTTTTGGACTGGACTATTGCCTCTTTAGCTCGCAAGATTGAAGACTGTCAGTCTTTAGAAGAAGATTTTGCCACAGACTGGTTAGGAGTTCTGTCCTGTGCGGATAAGGCTGTTAGAGATGGTCAGGAGAATTAGCAGCCCTTTTCACAATGGGAGTGATGAAGAAGAGAGAAAGGTGGTGTTCTTTCGTGTCTAAAGGAGTCACTAATAACCAGAAGTCGGCTCTCATGTTTGCTCCTCTCTGTAAATCTCATCTTTTCCCTGAAAAGAAACCATTCAACAAATTCTATCGGATTTAGAAAAGAAATCTACTAATGATCTCCTTCTTCAGTCTTCC
This sequence comes from Macrobrachium nipponense, assembly GCF_015104395.2. Classification (NCBI taxonomy): domain Eukaryota; kingdom Metazoa; phylum Arthropoda; class Malacostraca; order Decapoda; family Palaemonidae; genus Macrobrachium; species Macrobrachium nipponense. The sequence continues at coordinate 59,834,664 of NC_087208.1, read as the reverse complement.
AGACGCCCGAAAGAGCCTACTCCGACAGGAGCTAAGTCTCTCCTCTCAGAAGCATCCCTTTCGAGGGAATAAACCTAAGTGGCAACGACCCAGGGACTAATTTGCGTCCACAGTACAAGTCCTCAAAGAAACCTCCCCCCACCAAACCTCGGACAAGTGAGAAGCCGTCCTTCACGTGCAAGTAGGGGCAAGACTCCATCTTTTTTGGGAAGAATGGATTCGAAGAGGTGCAGAGCAATGGGTAGTTCAAGTTCTTCGAGAGGGATACTCGATTCCTTTTGTTTTAGATCCTCCTCTCTCCGATACACCAATCAGCTTAACAGCATATTCTCCAGGATCAGAGAGAGCTTTGGCTTTAGCAGCAGAGGTCAATGCACTCATCAAGAAGGGAGCAATAGAGGAAGTCCTCGACAGTTCTCAGGGATTCTACAACAGACTCTTTGTAGTTCCCAAAGCCTCGGGAGGTTGGAGGCCAGTGCTAGATGTAAGCGCTTTGAACCTTTTGTGCTGAAGACAAAGTTCAATATGGGAAACAAATCATTCTGTGATGTCGGCACTTCGCCCAGGCGATTGGATGGTGTCCCTGGACATGAAGGACCGCCTACTTTCATGCCCGATTCACCAGAGTTCAAAGAGTTCCTGAGATTGTGTTCGAAGGGAGGACGTATCAATTCAGAGCCCTTTGTTTCGGCCTTTCGACAGCCCCTCAAGTATTTACTCGTGTTCTTGCTCCATTGGGGAATGGCTGCATATGTTGGGGCATAATGCAGCATTTTACCTGGACGACTGGCTTCTCAGATCGGGTTCGAGGGACACAGTGCGTGAAGGATTTACGGAAGACACTGTCATTAGCGAGTCAATTGGGAATTCTCATCAACCTGGAGAAGTCTCAATTAGTGCCGTCCCAGAAGATCCCTATTTGGGGATGATTCTGGACTCTCAGGACTTTTCGGGTTTTTTTTCTGTCCCCGAAAAGAATAGAATCTTGCCTCAAAAAAAGTGAGCCAATTCCTGAATCGTCAGTCCTCCTCCGCCTTGGAATGGATGAGTCTTCTAGGGACGTTATCATCAGTAGAGACGTTTGTAAAGTTGGGTCGTCTTCACATGAGATCTCTTCAGTTTTATCTCAAAGCGAGTTGTGTCGGAAGTCTCAAACCAGACACGTATTCGTTCCAGTGTCGGAAGAGATCAAGAACGACTTGAGATGGTGGATGTCGAGGGAAAGATTGCAAGAGGGTCTCTCCCTGACATTAAGGAACCCAGACGTAGAATTATACTCCGACGCATCGGACAGAGGTTGGGGAGCTCTCCTAGGGACCAAAAGATCTCAGGATTATGGGTCAGTAGAAAGAGAGGTTGAATCACATCAACATGAAGGAGTTGAAGGCGATTTGGTTCGGTCTGCAAGCATTCGCTCCTTTGGTCGTGGGGAAAGAGAGTGGCAGTATACTCCGACAACACCATCGCTCTATCTTATATCAGGAATCAGGGAGGAACCCATTCATTCTCCCTCAACAAAGTCGCAGAAGATCTCCTTCTCTGGTCTCAAGATCGGGATATTTCCCTCGTTCCGAGGTTTGTACAGGGGAAGTTAAATGTACTGGCAGACGAACTCAGTCGAGTAAACCAAGTTCTTCCCACGGAGTGGACATTGCAAGACAAAATTTGTCAGGAACTGTGGAAACTTTGGGGAAGACCTTCAGTGGATCTGTTTGCCACGTCGAGGAACAATCGACTTCCGATCTTTTGTTCCCCAGTTCCAGATCCTCTTGCTTGGAAGACCGACGCAATGCTTCAGGATTGGACGGGTCTAGACGTTTACGCCTTTCCCCCATTTGGAATGATCAGAGAGGTGTTGAACAAGTTCCTCTCACATCAAAATGTGTCAATGACGTTGGTAGCACCATTCTCAAGTTGGTTATAGACCATCCCAGACTTCTTCCTCAGTATCCTCGGCTACTCAAACAGCCCCACTTCGACAGGTATCATCAGAATTTGTCCGCTCTGTCATGACAGGGTTCAGACTGTCCGGAAACTCGTCAGAGCGAAGGGGTTTTCTCGTAGAGCGGCAGAGGCTATTGCTAACTGTCGAAGAAGCTCTTCTGCCAAGCTTTACCAATCAAAGTGGGGAGTTCTTAGGACGTGGTGCAGAAGACATAATTTCTCGTCTTCTAAAACCTCTGTGACAGAAATAGCTGATTTTTTGCTGTACCGTAAAGGAAAAAGTTAAGACTTGTCGGTATCGACAATTAAAGGGTACAGAGCTATGCTGTCCTCAGTGTTTAAGCAATAGAGGGCTTGACATCTCTCTAACCAGGATTATTGGAGATTTTAATTAAATCTTTTAATACAGTAAAAGTATCCAAGAAGGATAGTGTGGACTGGAAAACTTGGACGTAGTTTTTGGTTTTAACTTTTTTGATGTCTTTCACGATTCGAGCCACTTCGTGAAGTCTTTGAGAGATGTACGAGGAAGGCACTTTTTTCTCTTCGCTTTGGCTACAGCAGGAAGAGTGAGTGAGTTACAAGCCATCCACAAAGAGGTGGGGTTCAAAAATCGTAATGCGGTTTTGTTCTTTTGTTACGAATTTTTAGCAAAGAACGAATCTCCCTCAACCCATGGCCTCAAATCTTTTGTACTTAAGGGATTATCTAATATAGTGGGTCCGATGGACGAAGAATATTTACTATGTCCTGTCAGAGCTCTGAAATGTTACCTGTCAAGGACACAATCCGTTAGAGGTAATTCCGACCGACTTTGGTGTTCGGTTAAGAATTCTGCAAAACCCCTCTCCAAGAACGCTATTTCGTTCTTTTTGAGAAGTCTGATACTGAGTCACACTCTCAAGTCCAAGATCAGACTCTAAATGTGCTTAAGGTGAAAGCACATGAAATACGTGCAGTGGCGACATCCTTAAGCTTCAAGCACAATATGTCGCTTTCCTCGATTCTTCAATCTACGTTTGGAGATCGAGATCTGTGTTCGCCTCATTTTACCTGAAGCAATGTAGAGGTTACCTATGATAGTTGTTGTAAATTGGGTCCTTTGTCGGTAGCGGGCATGGTGTTGGGAAAGGAAACATAGGGGAACTTTCTATCCTCTACTGTCTCTCGCCTTGTTATAGGTTGTGAGTCGTGGGCAGACTGGAGGCTCATAGTACTTTGGAGAACCTCCAGATCTTATTTATTACTTTTGAGTATGTCATTATTTTTGGTATAGGTGATGGTCTGTTGTTTTTTATCTGGTTTCTGAAGCCAGGGCAAGGGCATTATCTGTTTTTTTAATATTTTGTCAACCAACGGTCTTGTCCATGGTTACAAAATCCCACTAAGTAGGGACGACCCTGGCCTATACTGCCACGTCTCCTACGAGTGATGAGAGCGCTAACCAGAGGCAGTATTCTCCTGCAGCTGCTCTCTCACAAGGTAGGGTACTGCAACATTTGCTGTTTAATGTGGTCTTACTGTCATTTTTATGTAGTCCATCTACCCTCCTTCCGGGTAGTTTGGATTCAGCTATGTAACTGTTCGGTAAGTCACTTATGTGAAAATGATATTTTCATGATAAAATAAAGTTTCACATATATCTTACCGAACAGTTACATAATCAAAGCCCACCCCACCTCCCCACAGATGGACGTGGCGGCCTAAACGAAAAATTGACGGGTAGAAGGCTAGCAGTACCCAGGGTTCCCGGATGTGGGCGGGTCTTGTATCACCTATACTTAAGATAGCAACGCCGCTGGCCGCCAACAATTTGAATTTCGACTGCCGCAGGTAAGAAACTATAAGCTATGTAACTGTTCGTAAGTATATGTGTAAACTTTATTTTATCATGAAAATATCATTTTCATGGTCAGGCTGAACCAGTCTGGACTGGCCCAGACCAAGGAACAATGTTCAAGTCTTTGTTGACGACAAAGTTCTGGTATGTTCTGGGACCATGGCTGGCTGCATTGCCTGCAGAGAAGTCTGCTCCAATTGATCAGCTGAGTTGGACCTGGACCAGCCTTATCTGCAATCACCAGTAAACAATGCATGTCTTCTGATGTGAAATCACTTATTGATCTAGCACAAGTAACAGGCTATGTAGACAAAACTTCCCAGCTACCAGTTAAATCAGCTCCAATCAGTCAACTATTAATTTCCATCAGACTGCAACAAAATAATTAATAATGAAGGAAATAGAACCCTATAAAGAACCATTAGAATCTAGCAATGTAAATGTTCTCATAATACTAGACCAGCTAAATGCCACCTACCAAGATAAGAAAAAGTGCTGAAAAACTTTTCTTGGTTACATAATATGCTAAAAGCTGCAAAAAGTTTTGATAATTATTAAGGTACCTACAAGAACTTCAAGCATGAGTCAAGGAGAAATTGTAGCTGAAAAGGGCAAACTAAATTAAAATTATGTCAGCTAAGTCTGCCAGAAGAACTTGCTAACAGAAAGGTAGATACAGGGCTAATGTAAATATAGCATAATAGTAAACAGTTTACATTTTACCAAATGAACTGATTGTGTACATAATAATACTATTTAACATAGCTTGACTCTCATCTGTTTTTTCATACATTTGAAGTGTTATTTTTACATAATACAATGAAAACTTGTATGTAATGATAATCACTTATTACTGGAATGATGTTGGTTTCACCTATACGTTATTTATTTAATTTTATGTAAGAAAATAATCAAATTTTTATACGCAGCTGAACGTCAACCACCCATTGCTCATGGGGTGCACTGTAGGCATCACTAAAGGTTCTTTGCAGCATCCCTTCAGCCCCTGGCTGCAATCCCTTTCGTGCCTTCTTCCGTACCTCCATTCATATTATCTTCCATCTTGCTGTCCAGCCTCTCCTAACAATTGGCATTTCTAGTGCAACTGTAAGGTTTTCCTCCTGTTACACCTTGAAACCTACCTACTTTCAATTTCCTTTCCAGCAGTAAATGACCTCATAGGTCCCAGTGTTTGGCATTGGCCTAAACTCTATAGTATAATCCTTTCATCTACCCATTGTCGCATACTCTATTTGGTTACTTGCACCAGTATCAATATGGGTCCATTTTGTAACAAAATCCATTTCAAATTGAGGTCCATTGATGTCTTACTCTGATATTAAAAAACTGCTTAACAGTTCAAGACAGCTTTTCTTCAAAATGGAAGAAGATCCCGATGGTGAAGCAAAAATCTCCATCTCACCACGTAACACTTACAGATCACACCCACACTGAGCACACTCAGAGAAAGAAAATTAATAAGAAAAAATGAAAATAAAATGGATCAAAACGGGCAAACTAAAACCGACTTTAAAACAGATAGACAGTAAACATGTCTTATCTTCAAGGCGGTAGAAAAGTAACTGGTGGGTCACGGGACGCCTAGGGCATTCTGGGTAATACATGCCCCATGACCTGATATGGATGCCAATAGTCCCTGGATGTTACAAGTTTAATTTTAATTCTACCGGTTTCCAGCTTGGCATTAGTAAAATGATATTGTTATTGTACAATAAAGTTTCATACATACTTACCTGGCAGATATATACTTAGCTATAGATTCCGTCGTCCCCGACAGAAATTCAAATTTCGTGGCACACACTACAGGTAGGTCAGGTGATCCCGCCGCCTGCCGCTGGGTGGCAGGAATAGGAACTATTACCGTTTTAAGCCAGATTTTCTCTTCCACCTGTCTCCTGAGGGGAGGTTGGGTGGGCCATACAATCGTATATATCTGCCAGGTAAGTATGTATGAAACTTTATTGTACAATAACAATATCATTTTCATACATTCAACTTCCCTGTCAGATATATACTTAGCTGATTGGCACCTTTGGCGGAGGGCAAGAGACAGCTAATTACTGACCTGATAGGTAAACAACATATGTTGTAGGTAATATAAGTTAATTAACAATACCCTAGTTCCTACCTGTTTAGGCGGAAGATTTCATAGCTTGTGCTTAGAAGTCTGCTTCGCCTCAAAAGCTTCAGCGAGGGTGTGCCCTATGGCTGAGAACTCTTGAAAGGACTGTCAATGGGGTCTTATCCACTTACTCAACAGAACCTAATGGCAATTGTTGCTGGAGTCTTATTCACTTACATGACAATATACCTATGCCTCTTGGCATATAAAGGAGTAAAATACTGATCCCGATCACCCGATCCTAACCGTGGATTAGTAAATATGATTGAAAGGCGTTATCCCCAAACACCTTTCAAACAACCTAAAAACTCAACACCAAATAATTTTAAAATCACACTATAAAATATAAGGACAAAAATTAATATTAAGGATCACTCTTCTCTCCTTTCCCCAGCACTGTATCCGCTGATACATAAGGGTCCTAGAGAGAAGCATCTCTCATATGTCACCCTCACATCTTCAAGTAATGTGAGGCGAACACTGAGTTACATCTCCAATACGTGGCCGCTAAGATGTTCTTCATTGACATGTTCTTGTTGAACGACAATGATGTAGCGACTGCACCCGTACTTCGTGTGCTTTTACCCTTAAGGTTTTATGTGCCTCACTATCACAACTCATGTGGGCTTCAGTTATAATGGTTTCCTAACAAAAAATGCTAAGGGCATTTTTTGACATAGCTCTTTTAGGGTCTTTAAACCGCACACCACTAAACGGTTTGATTGAACAACCCTGCAACTGCGTTCTTCTTTTGCAGGTAAAAGCTTCAAAGACTTCTCACAGTGGGGGGGTGGGGGCAATAATGTTCTTTCCATTTCATTGCCCAAACCTAACTTGAGAAAGCCCTTTTACTTCGAAAGTTCCTAGGCCAAGGTCGCTGAGGGTTGTTCACATTTTTAGCTAAAAAAAAAGGAAATTAAAGGCTTGGAAACAAAATTACAGCCAGAATCCTTCTAATTAAAACCCACTTCTCGAGTTCAAGCGCTCTGCAGCTCACTCACTCTTTTCGCAGTGGCGAGAGCTATTAAGAAAATACATTTTCTAGTTAGGTTCCGGAAAGTGCTTTAATCGGGAGGTTCGAATCTCTCCGACATAAGATATTTGAGAACCACATCCAGATTCCAACTAGGGGTGAGAGAAGTTCTTAATTTTGTAGTTTCAAATGATCTAATTAAATCATGCAGATCTTTGTCATTCTCTATGTTGGCAGGCCCTATTCCTGAACACAGCTGATAAACATGCTCCTATAACCTTTAACTGGTTGACACTGCCAGATGAGATTCTTCTCGTAAAAACAAAAGAAAAATCAGCAATTTCGGTCACAGAGGTATCGAGGAGGACAGCTTCTTCGCCTTACACCATCTACGGAAAACTTCCCACTTCGATTGGCATATCCGCATGGTTGAGGACCTTCTTGCTCCAGGAATTGCTTTTGCCGCTTTGCGAGAAAAGCCTCTCGCTCTGACCAGTCTTTCGATAGTCGAAAGGCAGTCAGAGCGAGAGCGTGGATATTCTTGTGATACCTCTCGAAGTGGGGTTGTTTGAGCAGATCTGTCCTTTTGGGAAGAGATCTGGGGAAGTCCACTATCCATTCCTGTACCTCTGTGAACCATTCTCTTGCAGGCCCAAGGAGCGATCAATGTCATCCTCATTCCTTCCGAGGACACGAACTTTCTCATTACTTCCCCCCAGCATCTTGAATTGGGGGAAACACATAAGCGTGTATGCCCTTGCAATCCATGAGCATGGCATCTATGGATAGGGCTCTGGGATCGTCCCCCAATGAACAAAAGTTCTCCATCCTTCTGGATAGGAATGTTGCAAATAGGTCTACTTGAGGCTTCCCCCAAAGAGACCGTAGTTGTTGGCAGACTTGCGAATGAAGGAGGGTCCACTCTGTTGGAAGGACCTGGTTTTTCCTGCTCATCTGTCTGCTCTTATGTTCTTTCCTCCTTGAACGAATCTCGTCAGGAGTCGTATCCCTCTTTCTTCTGTCCATATCAACAGATACCCTTTGCTAGTTGGTAAAGGGAGAAATGAGTGTGTCCCCCCTTGTTTTTTTATATAAGCCAGAGCCGTGGTGTTGTCCGAGTTGACTTGGACCACCACACCTCTGACCTCGTTCTCGAAAAATTGCAGTGCCAAGTGTACTGCTAAGAGTTCCTTTGCATTTATGTGCAGGCCTTCTGTTCTTCTGTCCAACTGCCTGACCCTTCCTTCGTCCCTAGCGTTGCTCCCCACCCCGTGTCCGAAGCGTCTGAGAACAACACTAGGTGAGGGTTCTGAGGGACAAGGACTCCTTCGTTTCTTCTCAGTGGTTCTAACCACCATCGTAAGTGGTTTTTGATGCTCTCTCCTATGGGAAAGGTATCCAAAAAGAATATCCCTTTCTTCTGTTCCAACTCCTTCTTAGATGGAACTGCAAGGGTCTCATATTCAGCCTCCCTAGAGAGATGAACTGCTCCAGCGAGGAAAGGGTGCCCAGAAGACTGAGCCATTCCCTCGCTAAGCTTCGTTCCTTCTCTAGGAAGACCGAGATTTTTTCCACCTTTGAAATTCTTTCCGGGAGGTACGCTCGACCGAGAATCCATCCGAATCCCCAGTATAGATGATAGTATGACTGGGGTGGGGATTGTGTGAGATTTCTCGAGGTTTACGAGCAATCCGAGAGATCTGGTCAATTGAAGAGTTATCTCTAAGTCCTCCAAGCACTTTTGTTTTGTCTGCGCTCTTATAAGCCAGTCGTCTAAGTAAAGAGATATCCTCACCCCCTTCAGATGCAGCCATCTTGCTACGTTCCTCATCAATGCCATAAACACCTGAGGAGCCCTCGAGAGGCCAAAACACAAAGCCTTGAACTGATAAATCCTTCCCTGTACCATGAACTGAAGATATTTCTTCGACGAATGATGCAGGGGGACGTGAAAGTATGCATCTTGTAGATCGAGGGAGACCATCCAATCTCCTGGACGGAGAGCAGAGAGAACCGAGTTGGATGTCTCCATGGAGAACTTTGTCTTCTCCACAAAGCGATTCAATGCACTCACGTCCAGGACCACCGGCCTCCACTCCCCCCGAGGCTTTCGGCACCAAAAATAGGCGATTGTAAAAACCTCGGGAGTGCGGATCCTGTACTATCTCGATGGCCTCCTTCTCCAACATTTGCTGCAACAACCCAAGAAGGGTCTCTCTCTTTACAGGGTCTTTGTATCTCGCTGACAGCTCCCTCGGTGTCGTCGTCAATGGAGGTCTGTTCTTGAAGGGATGAGGTATCCTTTCCTTAGAACTTGCAGGGACACAAGAATCTGCTTTCATTGAAGTCCATGCTTCTGAGAATCCCAGAAGTCTGGCCCCTACTGTGTTTGGAGGACTGGAACCTCATTTAGCGTTCTTCCTTGGAACTGATGGAAGATCTTCCTCTTTTCTCTCCTCCTCTCTTCCTTGGGGCTCGGCTAAAAGTTCTACCTCGAAAGGGCTGTTGGGCAGGTCTTGGTTCCCTCTTCGAGACAGAAGCAGCTGGTCTAGGCTTCTTAGCAGAGTGTACCGGCAAATCCTGTGTTGCCTTCTCAGTAAGCGTATGGGAAATGTCCTTTACCAACTGAGAAGGGAACAGCTGTTTAGACAGAGGGGCATATAAAAGAGAAGCCCTCTGTACTGGAGAGACTGCTTTGGTAAGAAATGACCAAAGACAGACCTCTTCTTCAATACTCCTGTCCCGAATAGGGATGCCACTTCAGCCGATCCGTTCCTGCAACTGCCTTATCCATACATGCCAAAACACTATGCAAGACTTCTGGTTCCAAAAACTGAGGGTCAGTATGCGTCTTCTTGGCCAAGCCAACCCCCCCCAGGGACCTATCTAGGAAGTTAAAAACTTCCAAGACATGGAATATTCCCTTGAGGAGATGGTCCATTTCTGACATTGTCCAGCTTGTTTTGGCCGATGGAAGTGCATGTCTCCTTGCCGAATCCACCAAGGTCGAGAAGTCCGCTTCAGCAGATGAGGGAAGAGAAAGTCCCGTAGATTCTCCTGTGCTATACCACCATCCACTCTCCTTCCTGATAGCCTGGAAGGGGGACAGGTAAACACAGTCTTTCCCGCCTCCTCCTTGGTTTTTAAGCCATTTTTCCGATCGACTGCAAAGCCCTCTTCTTGATATGGTCGGTTGCATCTTCAAGAAAGAGGAAGACTTCGCAGCCTTCGTACTCGAAAATAAAGACTGGGAGAAGGAGGGGCAGCAGGACTCAGAGACTCTCCAAATTCTTTTAACAAGAGGGCTGTTAATGTCTTTATAACTCTGTAAGACCTGCCCCCTTGTTTTCTTCAGAAGTCCGAGACATCTTCGCCAATTCTGGTTTTGAGTTTCTATTCGGAGAAGAGTGGTGGCGACAACCGGAGGACTCCTCTCTCGGGAATGTAAAGGGCTTGATGCAACACCCGACTGCAACCTGACAAGGGCTACGGCCGCCTGTGCGGCACCTTGATCCTTGCCAGGAGAGGCCCGATTTGTTGTTCTTTTACACTAAGGCCTTCCTGACGAGGACGACGGTTGCCTGTGCGACACCTTTCGTCCTTACCAGGAGAAGTCCTTAAATGTTTTTCCCTTTTTCCATGATCAATTCCTTTCCGACAGGGGCTACGATCGCCTGTGCGACACCTAGAGACCTTGTCAGGGGAAAATTGATCTTGAGAAAAATCCCATAGAGGAGCCTCCAAGTCCGCTTCAAACTCCGATAACTCGTCCGAATTGTATCCTGGATTGTATAAATCCTTGCGCCTGCCTGTCATATGATGGATGTCAGGCGCTCGATATTTGGAAACATGTTTAGGCTCTTCAGGCGCTTTGTTTCTTATTTCAGGCACTCTAGGCGCTCTGCGTCTTGTTTCAGGAGCCTCAGGCTTTCCAGGCGCCTTGCGCCTGCATTCGGGCGCTTCAGGCTCTTTAGGCGCTTCGCGCCTCGTTTCAGGCGCCTTAGGCTCTCTAGGCGCTTTGCTTCTCCTTTCAGGCGCTTCAGGCTCTCCAGGCACTTTGCGCCTCATTTCAGGCGCCCTAGGCTCTCCAGGCGCTCTACGTCTCCTTGCAGACACTCTAGGCTCTCCAGGAATTATAAGTTTCCTTTCAGCTGCTTCAGGCGCCTTGCGCCTCATTTCCATTATTTGAGGAGCTTTACGCCTCATTTCAGGTGCTCCAGGCGCTTTTTGCCTCGCTACAACAGTTTCAGGATCTTCAGTCACTTTGCGCCTCACTTCAGGCGCTCCAGGCGCTTTGCGCCTCATTTCAGGAGTTCGTCCGATTTCGGGAGTTTCAAATTTACGCCTCGATTCGGACGCCTCAGGCGCTTTCCTTCTAGTAGGAGATTCAGGTATATACCTATATATATCTTCTCGCCTTGACAGTAGCCCGACGTCTGGCTGGCGCCAGGCTCCTGGCAGGTGCCTCGTCCGAGCTCTCAGAGAGTTCTAAAGGATGGGATCTTTTGATCGGAAGAAATCTATCCTTCCTTCTAGGAGGATCCGATTTAAGAACTCCTACTAGCGAAGATATCTGTTTTTGCATATCCTCCAAAATCTTCGTAGCTACGTCCTTCTTTCCAATTTCCGATGCAGGAGAAGGAGCTTCTGAATACACCTCCTTCCTTCTCTTTTCCGGAGGATATTCTTCCGGAAATTCTTCAGGGCTCGAATAAAATGACGGAGACTTCCAAGATCTCTTCGAAGGTCTCGACAATCTATCTGAACTCCATCCTTTTTTAGATGAGGAATCAGACGAAGAAAAACACTGTTTAAGGACGTCTTTCCAACGACTATCCTTGGCAGCCCGGGATGTAACTACGGGATCTGCCGAGGGGATGCCTGACCGGTGGGGATTCTCTAAAACCTCCCTGCGGCTTTGGACATTTCTTCTCCACTGGGCTTGGGAGCTTGAAAGAGGTCTAGGCCTGGGAGCGAGACAGAGCCGATCAGACGCACCCTCCACTTTACTGGGAATACTTTCACTGCACTTACCTTCCAGTTCCTTAATTTTTTGTTCCATATGCTTAAGCGAAGCTTTCAGACTCGCAATTTCAGATGTTGAGCTTGCCGAGTCAGATAATCGGCAAGGTAAAGCTGTATGGGAGGAAACAATTGGGTTAGCAATACGTAGGCAATAGTCCGCTAACTGGCTCGTTAGAGACCGACCTACTTACACTTTTGGAAGAGGCTTTTCTAGCCCTATCTCTCTCCAACTTTCTTAAGTAGGAATCAAGCAACTTCCATTCCTCCTCATTCAAATCCTTGCACTCATCACATTTTTTTTTTTTTTATTCAATTGCGAGCATACATTCCCTCTACAATTTTTACAAGTGGTGTGGAGGAGCCACCGAAGCTTTTCGTAGTCTCACTTAACAATTCTCATTCACACACACTCTGAACGAAATTGAAACGTCAGACATTATGAGAAAAATTCCAATCCAAAATCCAAAACAGTCCACAATAGCGTATGCCAAACCAAAGATCCAATACGTCACCAAATAGCAGTCCAAAAGATCAACGGCGTAATGAAATTCGAAAATCGAGTCAGGAGGAACTAGCAAACGATGACTAGTATCCGCGACAGAGAAAATCTGGCTTAAAATGGTAATAGTTCCTATTCCTGCCACCCAGCGGCAGGATCACCTGACCTACCTGTAGTTGTGTGCCGCGAAATTTGAATTTCTGTCGGGGACGACGGAGTCTATAGCTAAGTATATATCTGACAGGGAAGTTGAATGTATGAAATCCTGATGTTAAGACCAAAGGTTTGTTTTGTATATGAACAATTGTATTTTTCATAGCTAACAAACCTTTGGTCTTAATAGTAAGCTCTCCCTCTGCTTCTTAAGAGATGAAAATGTAAGACCAGTGGTTTGGTTAAATAACTTTACAAATTATCCTTTGCCATATGAACTGTAGTTTCATCAAAAGTAAATTTGTTAGATAATTTCCACATTCGGTTGTTAACTGGTTGACATGGTAAACTAGTGTATAATCTGAATTCCTTTCAAACTTTCTGAAATTTATTAGTGTACCATTATTTGAAATATGACAATTTGTCGAAAATTGCATTTTTCCTAACTATACAAACCTGAGGTCCTTTAACAATAGGAAGTAGCTAGCGGCAGCTGGAACGGTCGTAAGCTTCGAACAAGGGGAGAACGGTAGTTAACTGCTTGTCCGATCGTCGCGCGCGCGCGACTGGGAGGTAAACAAATCACTTTTGCTTTTGGCCCATGCAAAATACGCAGAGTGAGGGGTGGGGTGGCATGAGGAGGGACTATATGTAAAGGACCTCAGGTTTGTATAGTGTTAGGAAAAATGCAATTTTCGACAAATTGTCATTTGTTGCCGATACGTATACAAACCCCTCGGTCCTTTAACAATAGGAAGACTCACTTCTTGGTGGGAGGAATCTGAGTCTTTTGATGAACAGACTGGTGTTCGTCCATCCCTGGAATGCCTCCCTGGTCTAATAGCGAGGGAGGGATCCAAGCCTCTGTCCGATTGATCGGGGTGTGCACCGCAGGATCAATGGTCAGACCTCTGGGCCGAGTACTAAGAGAGAGGCAAGCGTATCTCTTCGTACCAGCAAGCAAGAACTTGTTCCTGTTTGCAAGAGGCAACATAAAGTATGGTTGTCTCAAGCTGGCATCCACTTCCTCCCCCTTGTTGGAGGAAGTGGTGGATATACGCTCCTATCCCTAGTGAAAGGGATAGGATGGGGCTCTGTTCAAGTAGCTCCACCTGCATCTTGTCCTTATCCAGCAGGGTGACGACCGTGTCCCTCTAACCACAGGTAGAGGGGAGAAAAAGATGGTGGGAAGAGGAGCCAGTCACACTCGTCATTCACCATCCATTCTTACGGTCACACCAGGACTCGATGCTGTTCAGACCTGCGAGGGTCTGGGTTCGCTACACAACGTGTTGAGCAGCCACCACGGGTCCCAAGGAAAAAGATCCAAGGACCTGTGGGCAATATCCCGAAGGTAGAAGGAAGGGCATGTGGTCTGGTTGGACCAGACCCCTGCCTTCAGTACCTGCGCCAAGGAGAAGTTCTTGCGGACAAGGCAGCATCTCCTTCGCATCGAAGGCGGTGAAGTCCATTAGGGAGGGATTGTGAACGACTCGAACCAATCGTCAGGGACCGAAGGGTTCTGAGTCTTCGCTACGAAGTTCGGTACGAAATCGAGCGTCACGGATCCCCATCCCCTGGATGCTTGACTTCGCAGGAGAAGTCATGCAGTTCCTCAGAGGAAAAGAAGGAAATAGTCGCATGACCTATCCCTCTTCTCTACTTCGGTGATGTCCAGTACCCATACTGGTCTGTCCGTTAGTAACGAAGTCTCTCGCATCCTCCTATCCCCATGCAGCGAAGTTCTCGGTAGTGGATAGGACACCGACACTCCCTGGTGGGTGTCAATGGTATGGTACTGTGACAAGAATCTATTAAAACGAAGTAATGATTGCTCTGTAACAACCGAACTAAGTCAACAGCGTAGTTCGTAACTGACTCGCCGCTCTGACAGCTGCCGACTGACTGCGTTCGGTAGGAGGCAAGTTGTCAAAGCATCCGAGTAAGTCACGTGACCTTCGCCTTTAAAGGGTTATGCCGAGAGACCAAACAAATAATGTATTTGTTTGTCACCAATGCCGGACAGCGAGGTGATGATTCTCTTAAGGCATGTGCCCAACAGGCGAAAGTCAATTGCCTTCTAGAGACCGAGGTCCCTGAAGGTAAAACATCTCATGGTTGTTGAATCTCAGCTAAGGAGAAAACAACACTATGTACCGTTGAAGACGAAGGTAGATGATTGAATGCAACCTACGTCTTCACAGACGAATCGAGAGAAGGATTCTCAAGATTCATAACTGTGCTTACAAATGACTGAAAACGCTAACCGCTATTTCATTGCTGTCCGGTGAGAAAGTCGTAGTTGCAATGAAAGCGGGCGTTCTTCAGTAATGAAAACACAGGGGAAAGCCGCCTGAAGAACGGTGCTCTCATGGTCTGAACATTTGGAAGTAGAGCTGTCAGGTCGGAGAATTGGCAATGTCTTCTGACACATCTCGTAATTCGGGTTGAACAATGAACAATTGGTATACCTACGAATACGAGATATTTTGAAGACAAACTCAGATGTCTGCAAAATCATTCGCATTATCGCAGTGCGATGCAGCGGGAGACTTGTACAGACTTCTGTTACCGTGCGGTAAACGAAAGATGAAAGAGTCCAAGAGATATCTCTGTTGAAAATTCTCGCAATGTCCGAAGGCGATGGAATCTAGCGTTCACAGCAGTAGATGGGTCCTTCATTATTGCGAGAATCCCCGTTAATCAGAGACCTAAGTCCATGATTGTTGGCAGAGATACGGTTCGGGTAGTCAATCAAAGCAGGGGCAGAGAGAGACATACATGACCGTGCATATCGGAGGCCCCAGCTGATACTGAGCTGCTATCAGGCAGTTCAATACGCAGTAGTTGAGCCTGAGCTCTCGCTGACTCGTCATCCTGAGTTGCCAGGTAATCCATTATTCCACGAAGGAATTGCGTTCGGCTAGAACTACCGAGCATAAAGATATGCTCGAGCAATTATATTTAGGCGAAACGAATTTCGGTAAATATAACAGTTGAAATGGTGTTGTCGTGACAAAACCATAAGTATATAAAATTGAAACTGAAAACTCCTGGGAGGTTGCAGGCAACCCCGAGTTGCAGTTCAATTATAATACTTCTCTTATAAGTCGCAATCCGTAGTTTTCACTAGGATATGCGCCTACCCCTCGGACAATTCAACTGCTTAGTAGAATCATGTCGCGAGGTTAATATACGTAGTATATTTGTAGGATTCTGAACAACGATCTCCATCCTAAATTCTTTCCTTCAAGAAAACAAAATAAGGATTGGAGATCGACCACCTTCGATCTCTATCAAAGAGAGTGAGGGAGAAGTCTTCCCCGAAGGAAAGCTTCAATGGTGAACGAATACTAAGACGATAGTTCAAGCCAAACTGGATATTCCCGTCCGATCTTCCTCTAGTCCCAGGTTGGTCGCCTACTGTGAGATAGTTTCTTCAGCAGCAGTCTTCTTCCCAATGCTAGAAATTCCAGGAATTCGAGCATAGGCGAGGTTCCCGATTATCGTGTATATCGGGGATTCTCGTCTCGCTCACTTTGGACCGTGGTCTCGCGTAAGTGTTTGGAGATCGTAAAACTCGAACACTGATGCGTAGAAATTCCGTAAAGAATTCTAAGCAGTCTGCGAAACCCCCACCGAATTCGCCAAACGATATCGGCTGGTGGGTCCTCTCGATTCCCGTAGAAATCGAGAATGGGGCAGGATTCCTCCTCACGACCGGGGCTTACGTCAGGTAGGACCCGAAGGTCCCCCCTGGTAGCGCATGTCCCGAACGTGGGATCCTACAGAGAAATCTCTGTAGGACCCTCCCTTTCCCCTTTCCTCGTAAACCGTAAGGAGAGAGGGAATGGGGGGAGGAATTGGATACTCCGCTCCTCGCCTTCCCAGTGGAACTAGCAGTTTGGAGAAGAGTAGGAACAGCCATCGCCTTGCGGCGATGGCCCTCTCAGAGTCTGGGAAAACGTATCGTCAGGAGAAAACGTTTTCCCGCGGAGGGTTATGAACTCTCACTGTAGGTAAGGGTCTGCCGCCACTGTGAACGTCGTCTGGGTGGGGGGCTGATCGACACCTGACAGAGAGAGCCGATACCGTCCTCCGACTCTGTTCCGTTCCTCGTCGAGGTCGAAACCTCTCAGGAGGACCGAAGGAGTATTCAAATACGGTGTCCGAGGACACTAGAAACGCCAGCTGTCCGCCGTAGAGGAGGTGGAAGTAGCTTGATCGACCGGCCAGAACTGAGAGAGCCTTCTTGTCCGGAGACGAGAGACTCTGGTTCGAGACGAATCGGCAAGTTCCGATCGCGGCAGACCCACCGTCGGTTTGGGTTCCCTCTCGGGCCCCAAAACGACTCGAGCAGAGACGTGGGCTCTGCTGGTGGGAGCGGCAATCCTTCCGCAAGGTCATTATGCTGACGAATCAGCTTAATGACTTCTGCAAATTCCTCTGTATCTCGGGAGTAACCGTGTCTTGCGGAGTAGGACCGTCCAGTCCCTTCAACAAGAACAGATCCCGAGATACTCCTCCTTCAGAAGGAGGAACAGCGGCAGACCCCTGACGGTCGCCTCCAGCTACTTGCGCGTATGTCCTGTCGGTCCTGGAACCGTGCCTGGTCCATACGCGTCATAGCTGGGTCACGAGCGGCGCACCTCTCGTGATCGCTCCTCGGTGGTACCTCGCTCCTCCCGGTATAGCCCGAGGAGGTTGAAGGTACAGGAGAGGCAGACCTGACGCTCCCCACCCCCCCTCGCTCGCTGGCAGGACCAGCGTGCGTGGAGGGCTGCTGCTGATCGTCAACCCGCGGTGACGGTCGAGCAGCAGGCCTAGCCTTACCGCTCGCCTGGGGCGATTGGCTCGGCTGAGAACGGTCGAGACCTATCTCTAGCGTCAGGCGAGCTGCCGCTGGTCACCGTCTCCGCCCGGTCCCATCGGGAGCGCGGACGGGTGACCTGCTAGGCTCTCTGTCGCGTCGAGACCGGCCAGCGTCCTCTCGGCGCGTCGAGTCGCTGGTACCAGCCGTGGCTGGTACCGGCGGCCGCGGGGACTCCTTCCTCGCCTCAACCCGTGGCTGTTCAGCGACCGTCACGTTCAGCCCGAGCAGCCATTTGATCGCTGCGAGAGCGTCCACTGGCCTGGCAGAGTCGTGTGCACGACTCTCGCCAGTCTTCTGCTCCGCGCCGCTGTCTTGACGGCGAGCGAGCTCGGGCGTCAAACTTTGGCTGGACGGTCTTCTTTGGAAGAGCGTCCACTCGGTGCTTCTTTCGCGAACGAGAAGCGGCCGAGACGGAACCTGGTTTAGCGGCAGAACCGCTAGCACCAGGTGAGGACGCACCAGCCGAGGCTGGTGCACCTCTGGTCCCCGTCGACTTCTTCTTTGCAGAAGAAGCGGGGACGGGCCCCGTTCCCCGAAGGAACAGAGGACCAGCAGAAGAGCTCCCAGCTCGCCTGAGCGAGCCGGGCCCTTAGAAGAATCCCGAAGTGGAGTCTTCTTAGGGGGGGAGGAGGCAACCTTCTTCTTCTTCGGCTGTTTTGCCTTAGAAGTCGAAGGGGAAGGAGAGGCAGCAGACGACGAAGAAGACGACGACGACACCTTCTTCCTCTTCCTCTTCTTCTTCGCCAGGCTCTGCAGGACAGACGTCAGGTCTTCCATCCAGGAGGGAGCCGGGGCAGTTGCCGAAGCAACAGGGCCCGACTGCACCTGTCCGGAAAGACCTGAGACTGTGACGCAGGCCACCAACAGCAGGAACAACAGGAACAGGTCCAGGAACGGCAGGAACATCTGAAAGTGAATGAGCAGCAGGCACCTGATCTGAAAGGGAATGAGCGGCTGGGACAGCAACAGGCACGGCAGGTACCACAGGAGAGCCAGGCGTCCTGTCGGCAGCTACCGTCATCCTCGGCACTGGCGGCAGGTCCAGGGGGGTACTCTTTGGGCAGCGGAAGTCCGGGGTCGGCAATACAAGAGCCCAGGTGGCGGTCCGTCCTCTTTGGCACGGCAGGATTGGTTCTGGATTGCAGCCGTGGGTGTTACCGACATGACATGTGGTGTGTACACCAGGTGCGGTGGCATCTCATATGCTGGTGTCGAGATTGTGGTTGTTGTAGTGGTTACCGTACCATGAGTGACCACTGCCGACCCCGCCAACCGCTGAATCAACCCCTGTATGCTCGGCACTCCCTGCAGTCCCAGCGACTCCCACACCTGTCCCAGGTCGTCCTTCGCTGATGGCACACCTGCGGAAGCAACAGTCGGGTTAGTTAGAGGGGCATTCCTCGCGCCTGGGGGGAGAAGAACCCCACCCAGAGCGGACGGAAGACCCCGAGTACAACTGGACGTCCGGGTAGCGGGCGCCCGCCTCCACACCTCGACGGATCGAGAGAGGAGAAGGACTCCGCTACCCCCGCCGCAGGGGAAGGCGGGAAACGTGGGGGGGCTGGCCGGGGCAGGAAAAGAGGACGAAGGTCCGTTTACCAAAGGAGTTCACTGGACTTTCCGATGACTTCTTGTGCCCTCGTACAGCACCCACTGCGCCTCTGACCAATGCATACACGTTACACAGGGCTCGTTGCGGGAGCACTCTCGCCCCCGACAACGAGTACAAACCTCGTGAGGATCTACATCTACATCCAAGGTCGTCTCCCACGGATGTAGCACCTGCGGTAACATAGATAGATTAGTAAGAGGGTTCCCTCACGCACGGGGGGAAGGACATGCCCCACCCCAAAGCAAGAAGACCCCAAATACAAAATACAATGAAGAAGCTGAGCGGGGGGCAGAAGGAAGACGAAGAATCGGATACCAAGGGAAGTCGCGGGAGAGCTTTCCGACGACTTCCTGGCAGACCTTCGCTTCCCCTACCCCCGCACAGCAGTGAAAAGTAATATGAAAATGAAACAGAATACTGCCCTTGCGATTCACTTCATAGAACTTAAAGGAGAAAAGATCAATTCCCGGGTAAGAACGGAAACTTGATCCAATATATGATTCTATCATAAAATATATATGAAAATGAAAAAGAATACTGCACTTGCGATTTCATTTCACATAAAAAGAAAAAATAGTAAGGATCAATTGCCCGGGTAAGAACGAAAATTGATCCAGATTAAATTTCATACAATAAATAAATGAAAATGAAAAGAATATTGCAATTGCGAATCCACTTTCATTGCATTCTATTATACAAAATTAAAAGGCTCGTGCCGAGCGCAATCACACTCTCGGTAACGAACGCACAGGGCAAAAATATAATGAAAAGAGTACTTACATTTTTCAATTACAACTTTCGCCCAAATACATGACTCGGCGCGAGCGCGCCGCCCACTCACCGAGACATAATTCAAGGATTCAATTCATGAAAAGAGAGGAAATCGCCGCATCTACGGCGATAACTCCATGTTGGTTCATAATTAAGTAATGAAAATGAAAACAGTGTACTTACAGTTTCATTTTCAAGTCACAACCATTAGTAGTAAAACACAATATAAACAAAGCATACGACGATGAAGCGGGCAGAGAGCGATGACTAACACGTCCTTCACCACCCGCGGCCGAAAGCAAAAGTGAGCCGCGCGAACGATCGGACAAGCAGTTAACTACCGTTCTCCTTCTCCCCTTGTTCGAAGCTTACGACCGTTCCAGCTGCTGCTAGCTACTTCCTATTGTTAAAGGACCGATGGGTTTGTATTACGTATCGGAACAAACCTGGAATTGAAAGTTGGGTCTAGGGCTCATAAGCATTTCATTTCTGTAGTTTGTGAGGGTGCTATTTTTATTATTACTATAATAGTCTTCCTTGTTGATTTGCTTATGAAAAATTTCCTGTTCGCACATCTTTTGTAAAATAAAGTCATTAGTTCTACTTTTGTCCTACCCATTCTGAAAGTGAGTTGTACATGCGTAATTTCTTTATACATAATTAACTCTTCCTTTGTTTTTACAAACCAGTTAATCACAAGTACCCTTATTCTGTGTGAAATAGGCCTGGTGAGACAAACTTCATAGATTTTGACAATTGAAGAGTCCTACTGTACACGAG
>NC_087208.1:59796202-59813551 GCF_015104395.2 Macrobrachium nipponense | reverse complement strand
GAAGGGTAGTAGATACCCCTCCCGAAGGACGTCTACTATCCAGTTCCTCGGCGCCGTAGCGCTGCCAAGTCGCCCAATGGCTCGCCAGGCCCACACACTTCCGGCAGCAGGTGAGGGGGAACGCCGTCCCTAGCGTTTCCCTCCTCGTTTCGACTTCTTTCCACCACCTCCTCGGGGAAAGGAGGGTTGGGAGGAGGGCTGGTATTCGGCCTCCTCTAGCAGAAGTTGAAACAGCAGGAGTCTTCGCATGGGGCTTGGACGGTGCAACCGTCTTCTTCGCCGCCGTGGAAGCGCTAGCCAAGCTCTTTGGTTGGCCGCAGTCGCTCGAGATTGCCCAGTAACCTTCGAGACTGCCTGGTGAACTAAGCGGTCACTGTCGTCAGTGCGCCGCCTTTCCACCGCAG
Organism: Macrobrachium nipponense; assembly: GCF_015104395.2. Taxonomy (NCBI): domain Eukaryota; kingdom Metazoa; phylum Arthropoda; class Malacostraca; order Decapoda; family Palaemonidae; genus Macrobrachium; species Macrobrachium nipponense. Next base: position 59,813,147 of record NC_087208.1, on the reverse strand, counting down.
CGTCCACCATCTCTCGGGAAAGAGAGCTGGGGAACTCCTAATGGGTCCATTTCGAAGCCCGAGTGCCGCCTCACGCCCGGCCCCCTTGGTCACTCGGGTAAGGACTGCGTCCCTACGTCGAAGAAACCAAGTTGGCCCACGGTTAGCAGTCTGATGGGCGAGGTAAGAGATCGCTCTTCCTCCAGACTGGCACAGTCTCCTAAAAGAAGCGTCGTCTTCGAGAGCAGAACTCCCGGAGCCGGCCGCTACTTTGGATATTGTGAGGGACCACAAAATCCAACCAGGAAAACTGCCTGGAACGCTGCCAATAGCGGTAGATTCCAGGGCAATTAAAGTGCCTCCTGCTGCGAGAACCATAGGTTCTCCGACAGGAGCTGCTGCAGGGACACACCTGGAGTCAGCCTCGCTAACTCCGGGTTAACCTGTTTAGGCAGTATCGGGTCTCCGAAGGCACGTAGAATCGCCTCTGACGCTGTAGAGGGGGAGGGAAGCAGCTTAGAAGACCGTCCGGATTTTAGCGAGTCCTCCCGTCCTGAGACGAGATTCTCCACCTGATCCAGGACTGAGTCTGCAAGCTCTGATCGCGGTAACCCCACCATCATTTTGGGTTCCCTCTTGGGACCCCAAAATGATTCGAGCCGGGACGTGGGCTCTGCCGGTGGTAGCGGCGATCCTTCCGCAAGGTCATTATGCTGACGAATCAGCTTAATGACTTCTGCAAAGTTCCTCGTGTATCTCGGGAGTTACTGCGTCTTGTGGAGGTAGGACCGTCCAGTCCCTCCAGCAAGAACAGGTCCCGCGATACTCCTCCTTCAGAAGGAGGAACAGCGACAGACCCCTGACGGTCGCCTCCAACTACTTGCGGCGTATGTTCTGGTCGGTCCTAAAACCGTGCCTGAGCCATACGGCGTCATAGCCGGGTCACGAGCGGCGCACCTCTCGTGATCACTCCTCGGTACTCGCTCCTCCCGGTATAGCCCGAGGAGGTTGAAGGTACGGGAGAGGCAGACCTGACGCTCCCCCCTCGCTCGCTGGCAGGACCAGCGTGCGTGGAGGGCTGCTGCTGATCGTCAACCCGCGGTGGCGATCGAGCAGCAGGCCTTAGCCTTGCCGCTCGCCTGGGGCGATAGGCTCGGCTGAGAACGTCGAGACCGATCTCTAGCGTCAGGCGAGCTGCCGCTGGTCACCGTCTCCGCCTGGTCCCTACGGGAGCAGGCGGTCAGGTGACCTGCTAGGCTCTCTGTCGCGTCGAGACCTTGGCCAGCGTCCTCTCGGCGCGTCGAGCCGCTGGTACCAGCCGTGGCTGGTACCGGCGGCCGTCGGGGGGGGGAACGGGGACCCCTTCCTCGCCTCAACCCGTGGCTGGTCAGCGACCGTCACGTCAGCCCGAGCAGCCAGTTTGATCGCTGCGAGAGCGTCCACTGGCCTGGCGAGAGTCGTGTGGCACGATCTCGCCAGTATTCTGCTCCGCGCCGCTGTCTTGACCGGCGAGCGAGCTCGGACGTCAAGACTTTGGCTGGACGGTCTCCCGTAGGAAGAGTCCACTCGGTACTTCTCGCGAACGAGAAGCGGCCGAGAACGGAACCTGGTTTAGCGGCAGAACCGCTTAGCACCAGGTGAGGACGCACCAGCCGAGGCTGGTGCACCTCTGGTCCCCGTCGTCTTCTTCTTTGCAGAAGAAGAGACGGGCCCCGTTCCCGAAGGAACAGGAGGACCAGCAGAAGAGCTCCCCGACTCGCCTGAGCGAGCCCGGGCGGGGGGGCCCTTAGAAGATCCCGAAGGAGTCTTCTTAGGGGGGGAGGAGGCAGCCTTCTTCTTCTTCGGCTGTTTAGCCTTAGAAGTCGAAGGGGGAAGAGGAGGCAGCAGACGACGAAGAAGACGACGAAGACGACGACGACACCTTCCATTTCTTCTTCCTCTTCTTCTCGCCAGGCTCCGCAGGACAGACGTCAGGTCTTCCATCCAGGAGGGAGCCGGGGCAGTTGCCGAACCAAGCACAGGGCCCGACTGCATCTGTCCGGAAAGACCTGAGACTGTGAACCCCCAGCACCAACAACAGCAGGAACAACAGGAACAGGTCCAGGAACAGCAGGAACAGCAGGAACATTCATGCGCGTTATCTGAAAGGGAATGAGCAGCAAGGGACAGCAAAACAGGTACGGCAGGCACGGCAGGTACCACAGGAGAGGGCCAGGCGTCCTGTCGGCAGCTACCGTCATCCTCGGCACTGGCGGCAGGTCCAGGGGGGTACTCTTGGGGCAGCGGAAGTCCGGGGTCGGCAATACAAAGAACCCAGGTGGCGGTGGCACCGTCCTCTTTGGTACGGCAGCAATCGGTTTTTGAATTGCAGCCGTGGGTGTCACCGACATTACATGTGGTGTATACACCAGTGCGGTGGCATCTCATATGCTGGTGTAGATATTGTGGTGGTAGTAGTGTTAACCGTACCATGAGTGACACTGCCGACCCCCCGCCAACCGCTGTATCAACCCCTGTATGCTAGGCTCTCCCTGCAGTCCCAGCGACTCCCACACCTGTCCCAGGTCGTCCTTCGCTGATGGCACACCTGCGGAAGCAACAGCTGGGTTAGTTAGAGGGGTTTCCTCACGCCTGGGGGGAGAAGAACCCCACCCAGAGCGGACGGAAGACCCGAGTACAAACTGGACGTCCGGGTACGGGCGGGCGCCCTCCTCCACACTCGACGGATCGAGAGGGAGGAAGGAACTCCGCTACCCCACCCCCCCCCGCAGGGAAGGCGCGAAACGTGGGGGCTGGCCTGGGGGCAGGAAAGAAGACGAAGTGTCCGTTACCAAAGGAGACACTGGGACTTTCCGATGACTTCTTTGGCGGCCTAAGTCTCTTCCTGCCCTCGTACAGAACCCACTGCGCCTCGGACCAATGCATACATGTTACACATGGCTCGTTGCGGGAGCATTCTCGCCCCCGACAAACGAGTACAAACCTCGTGATCCACTCCACAAAATGATCTGAATCCGCCGCATCTACGCCCCTCCAGCCCGGGACACACTCTACGGGCGACTGGGGGGCGCGGCGAAATCTCCATTTCTTGATCACTCATTATTCAATGAACAAAAGAAATGCCAAGTACTTACAAACATATACTCTCAATCACACTAGGAAAAAGAGGGCAGATACTCAAAGCAAACGACAAAGCGGGCAGAGCGATGACGAGCACGTCCTATCCACACACGGCCGAAAGCAAAAGTGGTTTGTTTACCCAGATCGGACAAGCAGTTAACTACCGTTCTCCCTTGTTCGAAGCTTACGACCGTTCCAGCTGCCGCTAGCTACTTCCTATGTTTAAAGGACCGATGGTTTGTATTACGTATCGGAACAATTTCTTCTTCATACAAAGAAATTCAGGGCACTGACGTCTAGAAACCGGTCTCCATCCCCCGATGCTTTCGGTACCAGGAATAGCCGATTGTAGGAATCCTGGAGACTGGAGATCTTGAACCAGTTCTACCGCTTCCTTGGAAATCATCTGTTCCACTGCTTGCAACATAGCAAGCTTTCGGACCGGATCCGAGTATCTTGCGGTCAACTCCCTTGGAGTTGTCGTCAAGGGAGGATTTTCCCTGAAGGGGATCAAGTATCCTTTTTTTCAGGATAGAGAGGGACCAGGAGTCCGCTCCCTTCTGCGCCCAGACTTTGGCAAAGTGGAGTAGCCTGGCGCCTACTTTCGTCTGGAGGACTTCTGCTCATCTAGACTTCCCGAAGGACCTTCTAGATGGTCTACTCCTTCTCTGGTCTGCGACCTCTAAGAGGGGCTCTAGAAGAGGAGGCACCTCGAAAGGGCTGTACAAAAGAGGGTCTCTCTTTTTTCTCTATAGGCACTGTCGGCCTAAACTTCTTGGCTGAGTGCATGAGGAGATCCTGAGTTGCCTTCTCCGTAAGAGATTTAGAAACCTCTCTAACAGTCTCTTGTGGAAAAAGGTGCGGGGGATAACGGTGCAAAAAGAGAGATGTCCTTTGCAAAGGTGATACTGCTCTTGCTAAGAAAGAGCTAAAGACAGATCTCTTCTTTAATACTCCCCGTTCCAAAAAGAGAGGCAACTTCAACAGAACCGTCCATGACCGCTCTGTCCAGGCAAGCCAGGACGCTCGAAAGTTCCTCCATGGAAACAAAGTCAGTGTCCTGAGCTCTCTTCGCTAACGCTCCCAAAGCCCAGTCCATAAAGTTGAATGACTTCTAGGGTTTTTAAAGAGGCCCTTTAGAAGGTGGTCTAGCTCACACATGCCCCAAGTCGCCTTAGCAGACAGCAACGACTTCCTCCTAGAAGAGTCCACTAAGGAAGCAAAATCCGCAATCTGCGGAAGAAGGCAGACCTAACCCCATAGGTTCTTTGGTCTCGTACCACCTTCCTGGTTTGCCTGTTAACTTGGAAGGAGGGCAGGAAAAAACTGTCTTGCCCGCTTCCCTTCTGGAAGTCAACCACTCTGAAAAAGTCTTTAATGCCTTTTTCATACAAAGAGCGGGGCGCATCTTGACGAAGGAAGACGACTTGAGAGCTTTAGTGCTGGACATCAACGATCCTGGTGAAGGAGGGTCCGCAGGATGAAGGGAGTCTCCGAACTCCTTTAGCAGCAAAAGAGAAAGTCTCTTGTAGTCAGAAACTGCTACATCTACTGGCTCTTCGTCTTCCGATACCTGGTCCAACTGATCCAAAGAAGGAGATTGTTTTGGAGTGATCTGGCTCTTCCCGGGAGATGAACTCCTTTCCCGAGAAGGAAGCGCGGAAGGAACATTAGCACTTCTATACGAAGAGGTGAGGCTCCTGCCTGTCGGAAACACTCTTGCGCCTACTAGACTCTTGTTGTCTAGGTTCGCCAGGTTCGTGGCGCTTGCTAGGCTCCTGACGTCCTGATTCAGGGCGCTTGAAAAGATCCCCGCGTCCTGATTCCTGACGCTTAACAGGCTCTTGGCGCCCTAACACTTGACGCCTAACGTACTCCTGGCGTCCTAACTCCTGGCGCCCTGACTCCTGGCGCCCTGACTCCTGGCGCCCTGACTCCTGGCGCCCTGACTCCTGGCGCCCTGACTCATGGCGTCCTGGCTCATAGCGTCCTGATTCCTGCCTTCTAGCAGAATCCTGACGTCCTGAATCCTGTGTTCTAAGAGGCTCTTGACGCCCTTTCTTGCGTCTTGCTGCCTCTTTGCGCCTGTCTGGCTCCTGGTCCTGCAGACCCAAAGGATCCTGATACCTAAATCTCGGTTTTTTTCCGGTTCCATTGCACCTAAACCCGAATTTCGAGACTTCTGCTCGATTCGCGGCGTCTCAGAGGGCGCTTCGGGGAAGACAGCCTATAGGGCGAAAGGGTCTTCTCTCAGGAGAACAACTCCTATCAGAAGAGTCTCTCGACGAAGGCGATAAACGCCCTGGAGATCGTGAGGGTTCTCTCCTATACGAAGCGGGGCGCTTAGCGGAACTCTTAACAGGGAGCGAGACATCCTTCCTCCTTGTAGAGCTCCTTAGCAAAAGAGCCTACGAGAGAAGCTAACTGCTCTTGCAGATTAACCAAAAACTCTTCGTAGGATCCTGCAAGAGAAGGCTCCTCTTGTTTAGTCTTCTTAGGTCCCGAAGGCCAATCCTCGGGAAAACGCTCTGGGCTGGAGTCAGCCGCGTCTCCTTTAGGAGCCTTCCAGGCTCTCTTCAAAGGGCGCGAAGAGAGGCCGAACTCCATCCTCGTTTGGAGAGGAAGAGTCTGAGGCCGAAAAACACTCCTTTAGGACTCCTTTTTCTGCGGCAATCCGAGGCAGCCATGGGACTTAACAACAGGATCTGCCGAAGGGACGCCTGACCGTTGGGGATGTTCTGCATCCTCCCTGCGGCTTTCGACATTCCTCCTCCCCTGGTCCTGGGAGTCTGGAAGCGGTCTAGGCCTAGGAGCAATGAGGAACCGGTCAGACGCCCCCTCCACTGCACTGGGGACACTGCACAAGTCACTATCACCACTCTTACCTTGGTTTAGAGCTCGTAGCTGAGCTTGAAGTTTCTTAATTGAAGCTTTTACATTTTCCCTCTCTGACGAAGAATCTTTGGATTCAGAACAGGGAGAAGCAGCTGAGGCTAAGGGAAAATTGTTAGAAGGAGAGTTAATTTCTTGTTCTAAGGAGCAAGATCTACTAGATGACCTAGCTGAAGCCTTTCTCACTCTATCTCTCTCAAGCTTCCTAACATATGATGATAATTCCTTCCATTCAAGCTCCGTAAGGTTCTCGCATTCAACACAGGTTGTTAATAAAAGAACATTCATTCTCCCTGCATTTAGCGCAAATACTATGAGGATCTAATGCCGATTTAGGCAGCCTAACCTTACAATCTTCCCTACTGCAAACTCTAAACATAGGTGAAGCCTTAGCGTCAGACATCGTGAAAGAGTAGTCAAAACCAAAGTCGAAAAACAGTCCACAATAAGCGTATGCCAAGCCAGAGCAAAAACAGAATACGTCACCAAAAACCAATCCAAATTCTCGGCAAAAACGAGTTGAAAATCCAAGATGGTAGGAACGAACAATAGGTGTTGTCCGTTCAACCGCAGAGAAATTATGGCTTAGAAAACGGGAATAGTTCCAGACCCCGCCACCCAGCGGTCGGGGAATAGGTGGATCACCTGACCTACCTGTCGCGTGTGCCGCGAGTTTTTGAAATTCTGTCGGGACGACCGAGTCTATAGCTAAGTAAGTTACTTGTACAAAAATATATATTTCATCTATGGTTCAGGCAACATTCTACACTTCAGTATTTCTTTTTCACGCAATAAAACAATGAATACCACCCATTGAACTGTTAATAGTTCTCAAGAACTTTGGCTTTCTTTATGATATTTTCTCATGGTAGAGACTATTTAAGTTTCTTTTTTATCACGTCATTGCTGTAACTTCTGAACATGAATATTTGCTGTTAGTTTGATCTCAATCTTCGTTAGCTCTTCAAAACAAATTATCACTACTAAGTCCTTTTTATTCATCTTCATAGATTGTTTGTTTGTATGGTATTTTGTTAACATCGCATGGAACCAGTGGTTATTCAGCAATGGGACCAACGGCTTTACGTGACTTCTGAACCACGTTCAAGAGTGAACTTCTATCACCAGAAATACCAATCTCTCACACATCTGTGATGCCCGAGAATTTAACTCGCAGCCACCAAGGTGGCAGGCCAAGACTATACCGATCACACCATTGAGGTACATCTTCTTAGTGGAGGATCACAAGATGGCAAAAATATTTTATGTATACATATGGCAAGCACCTTGGGCATTTAGCATCTGAAGCCATACCATAAGAGTAAACAGGATACACTGACATCAATTAGGAAGTATGCACACTAAATGCTTGTTAACAGGAAAGGCAGAAAAGAAGCGTAACATGAATGCATCAGATAATGAAAACAGTTGGGATAATAAAACTAAATTATAGGGATATCTGAGGGCAATGAACAAGTATTCTTGTGATATTCTGGTGCTGTTTAAAAATAAATACCTGGTCGCTATTCACATATATACTCTAATAGTAAGGGAAAGGGTTAATGTTTATGGTAATGCTGGTATTAGTCCTTATTGAAATACATACCATTGGAGACGGCAATGATGAACACTCTTTAAAGTATTGTTATACAAAATTCCAATGCAAGACACTATTCTAGTAAACGAATACCACTTGGGTTTTTGGACCGATGTATCCCTGTGACAGCAGGTTTAACAACGCAAGCTAAATTTTCTTGCATTTTACGTATTTTTTAATAGTTTGTAGGGTCTCGCTTCTTACCTTGTGCAATTCATACATTCTGGGCTTTTGGTTAACCCCATCACTAAAACTCAAGTTCCCCATTGGGACTCCAACCTCACTATGGCTAGGTATCAGATACAATATGAGTAAGGGAATTACAAAAAGGTTCGCTTGCCACAATAATAATGGTACCTACCTATAAACAAACCTAAAACAAAAACAACAGCAGGAAAATACCTATGATGTTCATATATTTGTGCATATACTAAATTATGAGTGTCTGTATCACATAATTAAACAACTAGGTATATTACAGGGGTACTCCTGTAGATGTTATATACAGTATATATCAGGCACTGACAGCTACCAGGCTAGCACACAATGATAAAAACCTTTGGGATGGCCTAGCAAAACCTGTCACACGATAACACCACTACAATTATCCTATTGCATCTTCGACTACAATTAAACGATGGGGGGAGTTCAATTACAAGAAAATAAAATATTTACCGTCATTGGCGTATATTATGGACAAAATCAGCTACACAGAGAAGTGGCAGCCTCCAAGGTCGAGGAAGTAAAAAACAAATGATTTTTATTTCCAGCAAACTATTAGAAAATCAGGGAGAAACGTTTCGCACAGAATTTTAGTAACATTAGAATATTCATTAACACAGGAGAGAAAAAGCATTTTTTATATTATATTAATATTTATTTATTAAAATAAATTGTAAATTTATTTGAAGCTATTTTAACTGTAGTTCTTACGGATTAACTATTGTGTTCTAGTAAAAGTACAGAGGAAACGAGCCTAATGATGCGTTTAAGAGCTCGCTAGTCTTTCAAATTTTCTCTAGTATCAGGATATCCAACATCTGTTTACTTATGATTAAATTATGTCACTGATTTAACATGGCACCTTGGGCAAATCACTTAAATGTTATATCATAACAAAATTCAAGAGATAGAGAAACATAGAATTAAAAACGATCACTGTCTATATCAACAGATTTTGCAGCAAGGAATAGTAGCACTGATCTTGAACAGAAGAAATTAAATGTGCGCTGTAAAATCTCGAAAATTACTCTAGACATTCACACACGACAAACATTTTGTGGACAGAGCTTGACCTTCAATCAGATATAAAGATCGGTTATTAACTCCATACAGCTTTTGGCTACCATTAATAGTGGTCTATTACAATGATGTCTGGCATATTCCATAATACAATTCAGAGCACCATGTTCCCTAAAAGCAGGCTAATATACTTTGATATTAGGAAGATATTTGGACAATTAATACAGAATATGTAGAATGAATCTTCGAATGCATCTTCATATATGTGTATAGGATAAAAAAAAACTGTGTGGGTCATGTAGGCCGCCTTTGGCATAGGACGACCAGACGAATAAGGCTACCGATAAATTTATTCAGGGATGACAACTTTGCAAATAAATTCTATGTAATTTATTTTTTACATTGACATTGGCATATTGTTCTTAGATCTAACCAATTGCAGTTAGTAGTTTGAAATTGCGTGCCACATATAGAAGTCATATCAAACGCCATGACATTCGTTCAAGCTACATATTTTCTTGGCTACCGCTAATAACGTACCTAAGGGGCCGTTAAAAAATTACGTAATACTTTTTTGGTCATTTTTGACATCCCTCCCCACTTGTCACTCTTCATACGCATGTCCACTTTTTCATGATGAAATCCAATGTAGAAGGGAAAACAACAATAAGAGGGATGAAACATTACCTTGTTTCACTCCACTTTATACTGCAATTTCACTTGACCACTTCTTTATTGACTTTGCATCTACTTCCAATTAGCTTTAGGATTTCATAGTTATGTGTGACCTACCATATAACGCTGGTCTGGGCGAAAAAGATGGACTTAGTGGATTGTATATGCTTAACATTGTTACTTGGTCAAAAACCGCTAAAAAAACCTTACGTAATAACTCCACAAAACTCCCTTTGCGGTTTCTAAATTACGGGGAGATATCTCTCAACTCAATTCATTATTAACGAGGATAACACACCAATATGATTAATGAATAGTACCACGATTAAGTTTCACTCAGATCATAAATCGCTATACGAGATACGATACAACTAGAGGTACGCGCCTCTCTCTCTCTCTCTCTCTCTCTCTCTCTCTCTCTCTCTCTCTCTCTCTCTCTCTCTCTCCTCTCTCCTCTCTCTCTTCTCTCTCTCTCTCTCTCTCTCTCTCTCTCTCTCTCTCTCAAATTGCGAGTATTCATGGGGTGATTTTCAGACCTTAGAAGACCGCTGTGTTATCTCGTTTCTAAAAGTTATTTGCATAACCATTAAGTATGAACACAATAAAGGTTTATCAGATCAATTTATATTCTCCATTCATAAAACTGAAAAATAGGAAAATTAAATAAGATCGAGGAATATTGAAACGCATTTGATGAATTTACAGTTCAAATTAATTTAATAACTAAAAGCTAAACATATCAGAGTAATAACATATAAATGACAAATGAAATTAATCACTCAATTAGAATTATAAATCAATGGCACTCAAATGAAACAAATTACGACAAAATTCAAAGAATCAGGGCAATCGCCCTTTCTAAATCCACACACACACCACTATACAACCCTAGATAACAGGTCACCATCAAAAGTTGAGCCAAGAAGCTGTTCGTTCGTCCTTGCAGCTGCATTCGGGTTTTGTTGGGGAAAAGAGACAGTTATGCAATTACCACGAATGCAGAAACTGACTTACAGGTTTTAATGAACATAAAAAAAAATTACAATAATTATCAAGTTCGTTTTCAAAAATAAATTCCAAATATAATAGTGTGCAACTTCAATACATTTATTAAATGTGTAGTGAATTAATTGGTGGTGTGTGTCAATATAATTTTGGGCGATGTCACGCCCATACAGTGTACTACGCACATACGCATACACACCCCTAGAGGGGTACGCAAAGGAGCGATCAGAGGGGCGAACATCCTCCCCCTTTCCCCTCCCGATGTCTTGACCCTCTCCTAATGGCTTCTCTGGCGAGAGGCACAAACAAGACCCATAAAACGCCTTCAACTCTTACCATACGTGATATGCGCAATACACTCACTAAGAACAATTTCACATATATAAGGACAAATGAATTATCATAACTAAAACCGTAATTATACTTCGTTACTGAAACGTCTACTGACGTTTATGTCAAAAGACTCTGTCTTTGTGTAAAACCATCTTTTCGCTGCTAACCGCACCACAGATACTACGTACTAGAACATAGCAAAATCAGAAAAAAATTATGTTAAGAGTGTCATTATCGAGTAGATGTGGTTTTTCCTTTTACCGTTATTATGTCATGCAATATAGACGTACATATCTTTACAAAATATATGGGCATGCGAATACATTTGGTTTTCACATGAATACAAATAAAGTAACAGAGTTCCTGTCAGTCGATTACCTGACAGACGGCAATACACAGTGGAAATCAATCAATAATTTCTTATGAGACAGACACTAATAAGTATAATAAGACAGATAGTACGGAAACAAGTGAATACACAAAAACATTAGAAAATTAAATCGTTCGCGAGAGGAATTCCTCACACTGGTCTGTAGACACTGTCAGTTGCCTTAAAGCCTTCAGAAGTTGTTTGGAATCCCACGCACTGCTGCATAATAGGTTTATCAAAATATTTGATCATTGCAATATCTGTCTTTTTAAAAACCAGCTGGTTCATCCATAATTTTTTTTTGTAGAATTTTTTTTTTCTCCCAGCCTTTTCAGAATAAATATATCGATAATCATGATAACCTATGTTAGTCGGTTACCTTTCCTATATTCTACAAAATAGTTTAGTATACATGGTGGAATTTTCTTTTCAAATATTATATTTTCTTTTCTGCGGTTCCATCATACATTGGCGTTTTTCATCTCCTAAGTTTCTTTTTTTTTTTATTGATTCTGATTCAAAAAAGTTTAATCATTCGCAAACCCATTCAGGTTTTCGTCAACGTCTGTTATATCAGTTAGATTATCAATCTCATGTCTCTTGTTCATGATCACGCAAAAATAGAGATAAATAGAGAATTGTGGGAGACAATGCATCGAAAAGTTTTTGAGTGGCCCTATTTGTGTCACGCGGCGATGGAGGAAACACACGACGATTATTTATTTTGAATGCTGAATGTGATGTTGAGTTTAAAGAGACGTCTAGACTCACATTGTGCTGGCCCAAAAAGGTTTTATCCTAACAGACAACTGGAAATAGAACAGGGTATAGTCTAAGAATAGTTGAATTGCTAGGTATAGAACAAGGCCAAAGGTAAAAAATAAAAGATAAAGGGCAGAAAGCAATACCGCTGAGCTGAAGGGAGTTACAAGGCACATTTAGTCCGTTAATGTTTTCAGTGTGCCACACACAACTAATATTGTAAGCAACAGCCTAATAAAGGGTGTCACGTAAGGCTGAAATCCTAGCAATGAAACATTCTGTGACTGAGCGAAATTAAAAAATTATAATAATAAATCGATCATCTGATGTCGCAGAAAATCAATTGAACAGAGGAAACCCATCAGGTAAACAACTGAACAATTGAACATTGACCGGTCAAAACACTTCGAATGGATATAGAATTTCTAGATGATTTATCTTCCTGACCATGGATAAATTTAATTCAATCTTGTAACCACGGAATTGATTAAAAATATATTGAGATATTGTGCCTCATTGCATCTATTTTGTATAACTATGCTTTTCTTTGAACAGCTATTTTCCCTTAACGGCATGACTTGCAAAAGAGCACATTATCTGCTAGGCCATGCAGCCTCATGGTCTATGATAACTTTGTAATTCCAAGGCCACTCCACACGCACAGACAAATCTATGATTTTTGACACATACGTATACATCAACAGCTCATCCTTGCCTTCTACAAACTTTGACGGTATGCGTTTAATCCATTTCCTATGTGTATTTGTTATATACACTTTTCAAACAGAAACCATATAACATCTACTAATAATGACTGATGTTACACCTCTAATTTTAAGGGGGGGAGGGAACGAAACGTATTTAATTCCCTTTAATTTTTCTCTGCAAACACTTTTTTTTGATGTAAAAGTAACAGTTGTAACATTGAAATAGATGGGAATAAGTGGTAGTTTCACAAGTTTCTCTATAAACATCGACAGTAACAAGTATTAAATTGTTATTATAGACTAGAACAAGCGAAGAGTTCCATCATTGTATTCCTATACCTAATACGACTACAAGTGTTCCTTTCCATATTCCTAGCAAGTAGCAAGGCTCAAGTTTGAATTCGGTCTCTGCAGACAGCGATAATTGGAAATTTCAAACGTTATTTAAGTTTCAAAGAGTTTTTAGTCCAGAATGACACTAACAAATTTCAAAGACTTCTTTTGTTGACAATAAATTAACGACTCAAACTGATTTGTAAATGGGCGACACTCACATAATCTGTAGATAACGGCTCCTTAATGGGAGATTTTAAGAAAACAAAGTCCAAAGTGACAGAAGTGTTGACTCCATATTTTTACAAGTCCATACGTGTAATTATGGTTGTGATGTTGTCATTCTTCTGTATCGGTACTATTTAGTTCGCAAATGACTGTGCAAGTGTTCAAACCATATTAGTGAGCAATTAGATAATTCATTCATGAAATTTTCTTATGTTTAAAAAGGTTAGTTTGTCAACTCCTCATTGGCCCATGTATTGTGGCAAGTGGGGTCGAAGTTTGGGTCTCGTAATTCATATCTTTGGAGCTGTTGGCTACCTACTAAACTATGTCTGCGGATATGTAAACTACCATTATATTTTCCAGACATTGTTTTACGGTTTATGGTTATTAGGCTTTTATTGGTGTTAACAGTTTGCGTTTCCCTTGCTACTCTCATAGCCTGTACCTAAGGTATAGCCTAGGTAGCTAGGTAGTACCTAGTAGCTACCTAGTAGTACCTACTACTAGGTTAGCTATACTAGGTAGTACTATAGCTACCTACCTACCTAAGTACCTAGCTAATCGTACCTAGGTATACCTAGCTTAAGCCCAATATAGAGTACCTAGCTACTACTAGGGCTAGGTATACCTAGCCTATACTCGACAATCATGGGGTACCTAAGAGGCAAATACTACTAGTAGGTAGGGGTTTCTGGGAAGTGAAAAATATAAAAAAAAAACGAGTACAGAGCACTAGTGTAGGGTAGGTGCTAGGCTAATATGAAATATGGTAATGGTAGGCTATTAACAGTTACTAGCTAAAATGTTAAAGATTAGGCTAGTAGGATACATTAGGTAGGTAGGTAGGTAGTGCATTCTAACTTACTTCCTATCCTAACACAATAGGATGCTAGTAGGTTCTAACCTGCTCCTTGGGCCAACATCCCCACCTCTCATCCTGATTTAAAGCACTACAATGAAGGTGCTGTCACACACAAAATTTCTGTTTTGTTCCGACACGGCATACAAACTTCGGTCCTTTTACAATAGGAAGGTACTAGCGGCAGCTGGATAGGTCGTAAGCTTTCGAAACAAGGGGTTCGGTAGTTAACTGCTTGTCCGACAGGCGCGCGCGCGCGACTGGGAGGTAAACAAATCACTTTTGCTTTGCTGCTGGCGTGTGACGTGTATCATCGCTCTCTGCCCGCTTCATCGTCGTTTGCTTTCGCATGTGTTGTTTTTTTCTTTTGTTCCGATAACGTAATACAACCCTCGGTCCTTTAACAATAGGAAGGTAAAACTAGCGGCAGCTGGGACGGTCGTAAGCTCGAACAAGGGGAGAACGGTGGTAGTTAACTGCTTGTCCGATCGTGCGCGCGCCCGCGCTCCCTAGAGGTGAAGAATCACTTTTGCTTTCGGCCGCGGGTGTGACGACGTGTTCGTCACGCTCTCTGCCCGCTTCATCGTCGTATGCTTTGTTTATATTGTGTTTTTTACTAATGGTTTGGTTTGACTTGAAAATGAAACTGTAAGTACACTGTTTTCATTTTCATTACTTAATTATGAATCAACATGGAACTATCGCCGTAGAGACGGCGATTTCCGCTCTTTCATGAATTGAAACCCTTGAATATGTCTCGGTGCCGAGGGCGGGCGCACTCGCGCCGAGTCATGTATTTTGGGCGAAAGTGTGTAATTGAAAGATGTAAGTACTCTTTTTCATTATATTTTTGCCCTGTGCGTTCGTTGCCGAGAGCTTGATTGCGCTCGGCAAGAGCCTCTTATTTTGTATGAATAGAATGCAATGAAAGTGGATTCGCAATGCAGTTTTCTTTTCATTTATTAATTGCATCAAATTTAATTTTGGATCAATTTCCGCTCTTACCCGGGAATTAATCCTTACGATTTATTGCTGTGAAAGGTGAAAATAGCAAGTGCAGTATTGTTCAGTTTTCATATATATTTATGATAGCATCATATTATTATGGATCAAGTTTCCGCTCTACCAAGGGAATTGATCCCTCTTTAAGTTCTATGAAGTGATCGCAAGTGCAGTATTCTGTTTCATTTTCATATTACTTTCACTGCTGTGCGGGGTAGGGGAAGCGAAGGTCTGCCAGGAAGTCGTCGGAAAGCTCTCCCGCGACTCCCTTGGTATCCGATTCTTCGTCTTCTTTCCTGCCCCCCCCCCGCTCAGCTTCCTCGTATTTTGTTTTTGGGGTCTTCCTTCCGTTCGGGGTGGGGCATGTCTCCCCCCCGTGTGCGAGGGAACCCCTCTTAACTAATCTGTCTGTGCTACCGCAGGTGCTACATCCGTGGGAGACGACCTTGGACAGGTATGGACCACTGCGGCTGCAGGGGCGTGCCTAGCATCCACGATCTGCTGCAGAGTCTAGCGAGGTTCTGGGGGCGGTGACCTTGGAGTGGTCTCCACTACAACCTTCACGGCCGCTTATGCTGCTTCCCCCCGCTGGTCTACACTCCCCATGCTGTGTCGGTGACGCCGTCTGCCGCTTCTAGGGCCCAGGTCGTCCGCCGTACCGAGGAGGGGTATGCCCCGCCGCCAAGCCTGTGTTTTCTTCGTGTTGCCTGCCCCAGACTTCCGCTGTTCCAGCAGCTCGCCCCTGGACCGACCGCCAGTACCACGCTGGCTGCCGATGATTCTACGAGGCGATGGCTGGGCCTGCCGTACCTGTCGCTGATGTGGTTCCCGCTACTGGCTTGGCTGTCCCTTCTGTGTTTACCGCTGCCGCTGTTCCTGCCGCTCCTGAGCTGGTTGCTGTTCCTGTCGCTCCTGGTTCCTGCGCCTGTCCATGCTGGTCCTGCCCATGGTGTGGTCGTTCCCAGTCCCAGGTCCTTCCGGACAGGTGCAGTCGGGCCGTGTTGCTTCGGCAATAGGCACGACTCTAGGCCTGGATGGAGGACCTGACGACTGTCCTGGCGTGAGCTGACGAAGAAGAGGAAGGTGTCATCTTCGTTCTTCGTCTGTTGCTGCCTCTTCCCCTTCGGACTTCTAAGGCCCATAAGCCGCCGAAGAAGAAGAAGGCTGCCTCCCTAAGAAGTCTCCTTCGGGAACTTCTATCGGGCCCGTCCCACCGAGGTGGGACGGGGGGTCCTTCTGCTGGTCCTCCTGCTCCTTCGGGAGCGGGGCCCGTCTCCCCCCTTCCGTAAGGAAGAGATAGACGGGGACCAGAGGAGTATCGGTTAGCTCTGGTACTCCTCGCCTGGTGCGGGTAGCGGCGATGCCGCTACGCCAGGTTCCGGCTCGGTCTCTCGTTCGCGGGAGATCCCGAGTGTACGCTCTCCCTCGGGAGACCGTGCAGCCAAAGTTTCGGCGCCAGAGTTCGCTCGGCGCCAAGACCACGGCACGGAGCAGAAGGCTGGAGGCGAGAACCGCTCAAGGTGACTCTCGCCAGGCAGCGGACCGCTCTCGCAGCGACCAGCTGGTAAACCGGGTTTTTTGTTATTCCCCCTAAGAAGACTCCTTCGGGAACTTCGAAGGGCTCGTCACATCCGGTCGTGACGGGGGGGTCTGTTCTGCTCTCCTGTTCCTTCGGGAACGGCCCGTCACTCCCCTTCTGAGAAGAAGAAGAAGACGGGGACCAACCGGGTGTGCTGGCTACCGCGGTGGCTACACCCTAGCCTGGTCTTGGCAGCTCTGCTGCTAAGCCAGGTACCGGGCTCGGTTTCTCGTCTGCGAGAAGTTCCGAGTGTACGATCTCC
>NC_087208.1:59713884-59795702 GCF_015104395.2 Macrobrachium nipponense | reverse complement strand
CTCGTGTACAGTAGGACTCTTCAATTGTCAAAATCTCTGAAGTTTGTCACCAGGGCCTATTTAACACAGGAATAAGGGTACTTTGTGATTAACTGGTTTGTAAAAAACAAAGGAAGAGTTAATTATGTATAAAGAAATTACGCATGTACAACTCACTTTCAGAATGGGTAGGACAAAAGTAGAACTAATGACTTTATTTTACAAAAGATGTGCGAACAGGAAATTTTTGCATAAGCAAATCAACAAGGAAGACTATTATAGTAATAATAAAATAGCACCCTCACAAACTACAGAAATGAAATGCTTATGAGCCCTAGACCCAACTTTCAATTCCAGGTATTTCAAATAATGTACACTAATAAATTTCAGAAAAGTTTAAAGGAATTCAGATTATACACTAGTTTACCATGTCAACCAGTTAACAGAATGTTGGAAATTATCTAATTTTGAGTGCAAACAAATTTACTTTTGATGAAACTACAGTTCATATGGCAAAGGATAATTTGTAAAGTTATTTAACCAAACCACTGGTCTTACATTTTCATCTCTTAAGAAGCAGAGGGAGAGCTTACTATTAAGACCAAAGGTTTGTTAGCTATGAAAAATACAATTGTTCATATACAAAACAAACCTTTGGTCTTAACATCAGGATTTCATACATTCAACTTCCCTGTCAGATATATACTTAGCTATAGACTCCGTCGTCCCCGACAGAAATTCAAATTTCGCGGCACACACTACAGGTAGGTCAGGTGATCCCGCCGCCTGCCGCTGGGTGGCAGGAATAGGAACTATTACCGTTTTAAGCCAGATTTTCTCTGTCGCGGATACTAGTAACATCGTTTGCTAGTTCCTCCTGACTCGATTTTCGAATTTCATTACGCCGTTGATCTTTTGGACTGCTATTTGGTGACGTATTGGATCTTTGGTTTGGCATACGCTATTGTGGACTGTTTTTGGATTTTGGATTTGGAATTTCTCATAATGTCTGACGTTTCAATTTCGTTCAGAGTGTGTGTGAATGAGAATTGTTATGTGAGACTACCGAAAGCTTCGGTGGATCCTCACACCACTTGTAAAAATTGTAGAGGGAATGTATGCTCGCAATTGAATACATGTGATGAGTGCAAGGATTTGAATGAGGAGGAATGGAAGTTGCTTGATTCCTACTTAAGAAAGTTTGAGAGAGATAGGGCTAGAAAGCCTCTTCCAAAAGTGTAAGTAGGTCGGTCTCTAACGAGCCAGTTAGCGGACTATTGCCTACGTATTGCTAACCCAATTGTTTCCTCCCATACAGCTTTACCTTGCCGATTATCTGACTCGGCAAGCTCAACATCTGAAATTGCGAGTCTGAAAGCTTCGCTTAAGCATATGGAACAAAAAATTAAGGAACTGGAAGGTAAGTGCAGTGAAAGTATTCCCAGTAAAGTGGAGGGTGCGTCTGATCGGCTCTGTCTCGCTCCCAGGCCTAGACCTCTTTCAAGCTCCCAAGCCCAGTGGAGAAGAAATGTCGAAAGCCGCAGGGAGGTTTCAGAGAATCCCCACCGGTCAGGCGTACCCTCGGCAGATCCCGAGTTTACATCCCGGGTGCCAAGGATAGTCGTTGGAAAAGACGTCCTTAAACAGTGTTTTTCTTCGTCTGATTCCTCATCTAAAAAAGGATGGAGTTCAGATAGATTGTCGAGACCTTCGAAGAGATCTTGGAAAGTCTCCGTCATTTTATTCGAAGGCCTGAAGAAATTCCGGAAGAAGATCCTCCGGAAAAGAGAAGGAAGGAAGGAGGTGATTCTAGAAGCTCCATTCTCCTGCATCGGAAATTGGAAAGGAAGGACGTAGCTACGAAGATTTTGGAGGATATGCAAAAACAGATATCTTGCGCTAGTAGGAGTTCTTAAATCGGATCCTCCTAGAAGGAAGGATAGATTTCTTCCGATCAAAAGATCCCATCCTTTAGAACTCTGAGAGCTCGGACGAGGCGCCTGCCAGGAGCCTGGCGCCAGCCAGACGTCGGGCTACTGTCAAGCGCAAAACGCCGTCAAGGCGAGAAGATATATATAGGTATATACCTGAATCTCCTACTAGAAGGAAAGCGCCTGAGGCGTCCGAATCGAGGCGTAAATTTGAAACTCCCGAAATCGGACGAACTCCTGAAATGAGGCGCAAAGCGCCTGAAGCGCCTGAAGTGAGGCGCAAAGTGACTGAAGATCCTGAAACTGTTGTAGCGAGGCGAAAAGCGCCTGGAGCGCCTGAAATGAGGCGTAAAGCTCCTCAAATAATGGAAATGAGGCGCAAGGCGCCTGAAGAGCCTGAAGCGGCTGAAAGGAAACTTATAACTCCTGGAGAGCCTAGAGTGTCTGCAAGGAGACGTAGAGCGCCTGGAGAGCCTAGGGTGCCTGAATGAGGCGCAAAGCGCCTGGAGAGCCTGAAGCGCCTGAAAGGAGAAGCAAAGCGCCTAGAGAGCCTGAGGCGCCTGAAACGATGCGCGAAGCGCCTGAAGAGCCTGAAGCGCCCGAATGCAGGAGCCTGGAAAGCCTGAGGCTCCTGAAACAAGACGCAAAGCGCCTAGAGCGCCTGAAATAAGAAACAAAGCGCCTGGAGCGCCTGAGGCGCCTGAAGAGCCTAAACATGTTTCCAAATATCGAGCGCCTGACATCCATCATATGACAGGCAGGCGCAAGGATTTATACAATCCAGGATACAATTCGGACGAGTTATCGCGAGAATTGAAGCGGACTTGGAGGCTCCTCTATGGGATTTTTCTCAAGATCAATTTTCCCCTGACAAGGTCTCTAGGTGTCGCACAGGCGATCGTAGCCCCTGTCGGGAAGGAATTGATCATGGAAAAAGGGAAAAACATTTAAGGACTTCTCCTGGTAAGGACGAAAGGTGTCGCACAGGCGACCGTCGTCCTTGTCAGGAAGGCCTTAGTGTAAAAGAACAACATCGGCCTTCTCCTGGCAAGGACTCAAGGTGCCGCACAGGCGGCCGTAGCCCTTGTCAGGTTGCAGTCGGTGTTGCTACAAGCCCTTTACATTCCCGAGAGAGGAGTCCTCCGGTCGCACACTCTTCTCCGAATAGAACTCAACCAGAATTGGAAGATGTCTCGGACTCTGAAGAAAACAAGGGGGCAGGTCTTACAGATTATAAGACATTAACAGCCCTCTTGTTAAAAGAATTTGGAGAGTCTCTGAGTCCTGCTGCCCCTCCTTCTCCTCAGTCTTTATTTTCGAGTACGAAGGCTGCGAAGTCTTCCTCTTTCTTGAAGATGCAACCGACCATATCAATGAAGAGGGCTTTGCAGTCGGTCGGAAATTGGCTTAAAACCAAGGAGGAGGCGGGAAAGACTGTTTACCTGTCCCCCTTCCAGGCTATCAGGAAGGAGAGGGATTTGGTATAGCACAGGAGAATCTACGGGACTTTCTCTCCCTCATCTGCTGAAGCGGAACTTCTCGACCTTGGTGGATTCGGCAAGGAGACATGCACTTCCATCGGCCAAAACAAGCTGGACAATGTCAGAAATGGACCATCTCCTCAAGGGAATATTCCATGTCTTGGAAGTTTTTAACTTCCTAGATTGGTCCCTTGGGGCTTTGGCCAACAAGACGCAAGACCCTCAGTTTTTGGAACCAGAAGTCTTGCATAGTGTTTTGGCATGTATGGATAAGGCAGTGCAGGACGGATCGGCTGAAAGTGGCATCCCTGTTCGGGACAGGAGTATTGAAGAAGAGGTCTGTCTTGGTTTCATTTCTTACCAAAGCAGTCTCTCCAGTACAGAGTGCTTCTCTTTTATACGCCCCTCTGTCTAAACAGCTGTTCCCTTCTCAGTTGGTAAAGGACATTTCCCATACGCTTACTGAGAAGGCAACACAGGATTTGCCGGTACACTCTGCTAAGAAGCCTAGACCAGCTGCTTCTGTCTCGAAGAGGGAACCAAGACCTGCCCAACAGCCCTTTCGAGGTAGAACTTTTAGCTGAGCCCAAGGAAGAGAGGAGGAGAGAAATGAGGAAGATCTTCCATCAGAGTTCCAAGGAAGAACGCTAAATGAGGTTCCAGTCCTCCAAACACCAGTAGGGGCCAGACTTCTGGGATTCTCAGAAGCATGGACTTCAATGAAAGCAGATTCTTGGTCCTGCAAGTTTCTAAGGAAAGGATACCTCATCCCCTTCAAGAACAGACCTCCATTGACGACGACACCGAGGGAGCTGTCAGCGAGATACAAAGACCCTGTAAAGAGAGAGACCCTTCTTGGGTTGTTGCAGCAAATGTTGGAGGAGGCGGCCATCGAGATAGTACAGGATCCGCACTCCCGAGGTTTTTACAATCGCCTATTTTTGGTGCCGAAAGCCTCGGGGGAGTGGATGCCGGTCCTGGACGTGAGTGCATTGAATCGCTTCGTGGAGAAGACAAAGTTCTCCATGGAGACATCCAACTCGGTTCTCTCTGCTCTCTGTCCAGGAGATTGGATGGTCTCCCTCGATCTACAAGATGCGTACTTTCACGTCCCCCTGCATCATTCGTCGAAGAAATATCTTCGGTTCATGGTACAGGGAAGGATTTATCAGTTCAGGGCTTTGTGTTTCGGCCTCTCGAGGGCTCCTCAGGTGTTTATGGCATTGATGAGGAACGTAGCAAGATGGCTGCATCTGAAGGGGGTGAGGATATCTCTTTACTTAGACGACTGGCTTATAAGAGCGCAGACAAAACAAAAGTGCTTGGAGGACTTAGAGATAACTCTTCAATTGACCAGATCTCTCGGATTGCTCGTAAACCTCGAGAAATCTCACACAATCCCCAGTCAGACTATCATCTATCTGTGGATTCGGATGGATTCTCGGGGTTTTCGAGCGTATCCATCCCAGGAAAGAATTTCGAAAGGGTTGGAAAAAATCTCGGTCTTCCTAGAGAAGGAACGAAGCTCAGCGAGGGAATGGCTCAGTCTTCTGGGCACCCTTTCCTCGCTGGAGCAGTTCATCTCTCTAGGGAGGCTGAATATGAGACCCTTGCAGTTCCATCTAAGAAGGAGTTGGAAACAGAAGAAACAAAGGGAGATCTTTTGGATACCTTTCCATAGGAGAGAGCATCAAAAACCACTTACGATGGTGGTTAGAACCACTGAGAAGAAACGAAGGAGTGTCCTTGTCCCTTCAGAACCCTCACCTAGTGTTGTTCTCAGACGCTTCGGACACGGGGTGGGGAGCAACGCTAGGGACGAAGGAAGGGTCAGGCAGTTGGACAGAAGAACAGAAGGCCTGGCACATAAATGCAAAGGAACTCTTAGCAGTACACTTGGCACTGCAATTTTTCGAGAACGAGGTCAGAGGTGTGGTGGTCCAAGTCAACTCGGACAACACCACGGCTCTGGCTTATATAAAAAAACAAGGGGGGACACAACTCTTTCTCCCTTTACCAACAGCAAGGATCTGTTGATATGGACAGAAGAAAGAGGGATACGACTCCTGACGAGATTCGTTCAAGGAGGAAAGAACATAAGAGCAGACAGATTGAGCAGGAAAAACCAGGTCCTTCCAACAGAGTGGACCCTTCATTCGCAAGTCTGCCAGCAACTATGGTCTCTTTGGGGGAAGCCTCAAGTAGACCTATTTGCAACATTCCTATCCAGAAAGGATGGAGAACTTTTGTTCATTGGGGACGATCCCAGACCCGATCCATAGATGCCATGCTCATGGATTGCAGGTCATACCACCTTATTGTTTACCCCATTCAAGATCTGTGGAAGTAATGAGAAAGTTCGTGTCCTCGGAAGGAATGAGGATGACATTGATCGCTCCTTATTGGCCTGCAAGAGAATGGTTCACAGAGGTACAGGAATGGATAGTGGACTTCCCCAGATCTCTTCCCGAAAGGACAGATCTGCTCAAACAACCCCACTTCGAGAGGTATCACAAGAATATCCACGCTCTCGCTCTGACTGCCTTTCAACTATGGAAAGACTGGTCAGAGCGAGGCTTTTCTCGCAAAGCGGCAAAAGCAATTGCTGGAGCAAGAAGGTCCTCAACCATGCGGATATACCAATCGAAGTGGGAAGTTTTCCGTAGATGGTTGTAAGGCGAAGAAGCTGTCCTCCTCCGATACCTCTGTGATCCGAAATCGCTGATTTTCTTTTGTTTACGTTTTTACGAGAATCTCATCTGGCAGTGTCAACCATTAAAGGTTATAGGAGCATGTTATCAGCTGTGTTCAGGAATAGGGGGCCTGAACATAGAGAATGACAAAGATCTGCATGACTTAATTAGATCATTTGAAACTACAAAATTAAGAACTTCTCTCACCCCTAGTTGGAATCTGGATGTGGTTCTCAAATATCTTATGTCGGAAAGATTCGAACCTCCCGATAAAGCTACTTTCCGGAACAACCTAACTAGAAAATGTATTTTCTTAATAGCTCTCACCACTGCGAAAAGAGTGAGTGAGGCTGCAAGCGCTTGACTCTAGAGTGGGTTTTAAGAAGGATTCGCTGTATTGTCCCTTTAAGCCTTTATTTTTTAGCTAAAAATGAAAACCCCTCACGACCTTTGGCCTAGGACTTTCGAAGTACAAGGGCTTTCTCAATTATTTGGGAATGAAATGGAAAGAACATTATGCCCTGTGAGAACTTTGAAGTTTTACCTGCAAAAGAAGAAGCAGTTGCAGGGTTGCAATCAAAGTTTTATGGTGTGCGGTTGAAAGACCCTAAAAGAGCTATGTCAAAAAATGCCTTAGCATTTTTTGTTAGGAAATTATAACTGAAGCCCACATGAGTTGTGATAGTGAGGCAACATAAGACCTTAAGGGTAAAAGCACACGAAGTAACGTGCAGTCGCTACATCATTGTCGTTCAACAAGAACATGTCAATGAAGAACATCTTAGCGGCCACGTATTGGAGATGTAACTCAGTGTTCGCCTCACATTACTTGAAAGATGTGAGGGTGACATATGAGAGATGCTTCTCTCTAGGACCTTATGTATCAGCGGATACAGTGCTGGGGAAAGGAGAGAAGAGTGATCCTTAATATTAATTTTTGTCCTTATATTTTATATAGTGTGATTTTAAAATTATTTGGTGTTGAGTTTTTAGGTTGTTTGAAAGGTGTTTGGGGATAACGCCTTTCAATCATATTTACTAATCCACGGTTAGGATCGGGTGATTGGAATCAGTATTTTACTCCTTTATATGCCAAGAGGCATAGGTATATTGTCATGTAAGTGAATAAGACTCCAGCAACAATTGCCATTAGGTTCTGTTGAGTAAGTGGATAAGACCCCATTGACAGTCCTTTCAAGAGTTCTCAGCCATAGGGCACACCCTCGCTGAAGCTTTTGAGGCGAAGCAGACTTCTAAGCACAAGCTATGAAATCTTCCGCCTAAACAGGTAGGAACTAGGGTATTGTTAATTAACTTGTATTACCTACAACATATGTTGTTTACCTATCAGGTCAGTAATTAGCTGTCTCTTGCCCTCCGCCAAAGGTGCCAATCAGCTAAGTATATATCTGACAGGGAAGTTGAATGTATGAAAATGATATTGGTTATTGTACAATAAAGTTCATACATACTTACCTGGCAGATATATACGATTGTATGGCCCACCCACAACCCCCCTCCCCACAGACAGGTGGAAGAGAAAATCTGGCTTAAAACGGTAATAGTTCCTATTCCTGCCACACCCAGCAGCAGGCGGCGGGATCACCTGACCTACCTGTAGTGTGTGCCACAAAATTTGAATTTCTGTCGGACGACGGAATCTATAGCTAAGTATATATCTGCCAAGTAAGTATGTATGAAACTTTATTGTACAATAACAATATCATTTTACTAATGCCAAGCTGGAAA
Source organism: Macrobrachium nipponense (assembly GCF_015104395.2). Lineage (NCBI taxonomy): Eukaryota > Metazoa > Arthropoda > Malacostraca > Decapoda > Palaemonidae > Macrobrachium > Macrobrachium nipponense. The sequence goes on along the minus strand of NC_087208.1, from coordinate 59,787,869 downwards.
CCGGTAGAATTAAAATTAAACTTGTAACATCCAGGGACTATTGGCATCCATATCAGGTCATGGGGCATGTATTACCCAGAATGCCCTAGGCGTCCCGTGACCCACCAGTTACTTTTCTACCGCCTTGAAGATAGGACATGTTTACTGTCTATCTGTTTTAAAGTCGGTTTTAGTTTGCCCGTTTTGATCCATTTTATTTTCATTTTTTCTTATTAATTTTCTTTCTCTGAGTGTGCTCAGTGTGGGTGTGATCTGTAAGTGTTACGTGGTGAGATGGAGATTTTTGCTTCACCATCGGGATCTTCTTCCATTTTGAAGAAAAGCTGTCTTGAACTGTTAAGCAGTTTTTTAATATCAGAGTAAGACATCAATGGACCTCAATTTGAAATGGATTTTGTTACAAAATGGACCCATATTGATACTGGTGCAAGTAACCAAATAGAGTATGCGACAATGGGTAGATGAAAGGATTATACTATAGAGTTTAGGCCAATGCCAAACACTGGGACCTATGAGGTCATTTACTGCTGGAAAGGAAATTGAAAGTAGATAGGTTTCAAGGTGTAACAGGAGGAAAACCTTACAGTTGCACTAGAAATGCTAATTGTTAGGAGAGGCTGGACAGCAAGATGGAAGATAATATGAATGGAGGTACGGAAGAAGGCACGAAAGGGATTGCAGCCAGGGGCTGAAGGGATGCTGCAAAGAACCTTTAGTGATGCCTACAGTGCACCCCATGAGCAATGGGTGGTTGACGTTCAGCTGCGTATAAAAATTTGATTATTTGCTTACATAAAATTAAATAAATAACGTATAGGTGAAACCAACATCATTCCAGTAATAAGTGATTATCATTACATACAAGTTTTCATTGTATTATGTAAAAATGACAATTTGTCGAAAATTGCATTTTTCCTAACTATACAAACCTGAGGTCCTTTAACAATAGGAAGTAGCTAAGCGGCAGGGGGATACGGTCGTATAAGCTTTCGAACAAGGGGAGAACGGTAGTTAACTGCTTGTCCGATCGTCGCGCGCCGCGCGACTGGGAGGTAAACAAATCACTTTTGCTTTTGGCCCATGCAAAATACGCAGAGTGAGGGGTGGCATGAGGAGGGACTTTATGTTAAATGGACCTCAGGTTTTGTATAGTTAGGAAAAATGCAATTTTCGACAAATTGTCATTTGTTCCGATACGTAATACAAACCCTCGGTCCTTTAACAATAGGAAGACTGATTCTTGGTGGGAGGAATCTGAGTCTTTTTGATGAACAGACTGGTGTTCGTCCATCCCTGGAATGCCTCCCTGGTCGTAAGAGCGAGGGAGGGATCCAAGCCTCTGTCCGATTGATCGGGGTGTGCACCGCAGGATCAATGGTCAGACCTCTGGGCCGAGTACTAAGAGAGGCAGGCAAGCGTTAATCTCTTCGTACCAGCAAGCAAGAACTTGTTCCTGTTTGCAAGAGGCAACATAAAGTATGGGTTGTCTCAAGCTGGCATCCACTTCCTCCCCCTTGTTGGAGGAAGTGGTGGATACACGCTCCCTATCCCTAGTGAAACGGATAGGTATGGTGGGCGCTGTTGGAGTAGCTCACCTGCATCTTGTCCTTATCCGCATCTAGGGTGACGACCGTGTCCCTCTAACACAGGTAGAGGGGAAGAAAAGATGGGAAGAGGAGCCAGTCACACTCTCATTCACCATCCATTCTTACGGTCACACCAGGACTCGATGCTGTTCAGCCTGCGAGGGTCTGGGTTCGCTACACAACGTGTTGAGCAGCCACCACGGGTCCCAAGGAAAAGATCCAAGGACCTGTGGGCAATATCCCGAAGGTAGAAGGAAGGGCATGTGGTCTGGTTGGACCAGACCCCTGCCTTCAGTACCTGCGCCAAGGAGAAGTTCTTGTGGACAAGGCAGCATCTCCTTCGCATCGAAGGCGGTGAAGTCCATTAGGGAGGGGATTGTGAACGACTCGAACCAATCGTCAGGGACCGAAGGGTTCTGAGTCTTCGCTACGAAGTTCGGTACGAAATCGAGCGTCACGGATCCCCATCCCCTGGTGCCCTGACTTCGCAGGAGAAGTCATGCAGTTCCTCAGAGGAAAAGAAGGAAATAGTCGCATGACCTATCCCTCTTCTCTACTTCGGTGATGTCCAGTACCCATACTGGTCTGTCCGTTAGCAACGAAGTCTCTCGCATCCTCCTATCCCCATGCAGCGAAGTTCTCGGTAGTGGATAGGACACCGACACTCCATGGTGGTGTCAATGGTATGGGTACTGTGACAAGCTATTAAAACGAAGTAATGGTTGCTGTGTAACAACCGAACTAAGTCAACAGCGTAATTCGTAACTGACTCGGGCGCTCTGACAGCTGCCGACTGACTGCGTTCGGTAGGAGGCAAGTTGTCAAAGCATCCGAGTAAGTCACGTGACCTTCGCCTTTAAAGGGTTATGCCGAGAGACCAAACAAATGATGTATTTGTTTGTCAACCAATGCCGACAGCGAGGTGATTGATTCTCTTAAGGCATGTACCCAACAGGCGAAAGTCAATTGCCTTCTAGAGACGAGATCCCTGAAGGTAAAACATCTCATGTTTGTTGAATCTCAGCTAAGGAGAAAACAAACACTATGTACCGTTGAAGACGAAGGTAGATATTGAATGCAACCTACGTCTTCACATATGAATCGAGAGAAGATCTCAGATTCATAACCTGTGCTTACAAATGAACCTGAAAACGCTACCCGCTATTTCATTGCTGTCCGGTGAGAAGTCGTAGTTGCAATGAAAAGCGGGGCGTTCTTTCGGTAATGAAAACACAGGTGAAAGTCGCCTGAAGAACTGCTTCTCATGGGCTGAACATTTGGAGGTAGAGCTGTCAGGTCGGAGAGTAGGCGATGTCTTCTGACACATCTTGTAATTCGGGTTGAACAATGAACAATTGTACACCTACGAATACGAGATATTTTGAAGACAAACTCAGATGTCTGCAAAATCATTCGCATTATCGCAGTGCGATGCAGCGGGAGACTTGTACAGACTTCTGTTTACCGTGCGGTAAACAGAAAGATGAAAAGGTCAAGAGATATCTCTGTTGAAAATTCTCGCAATGTCGAAGGCGATGGAATCTAGCGTCACCGCAGTAGATGGTCCTTCATTATTGCGAGAATCCCCGTTAATCAGAGACCTAAGTCCATGATTGTTAGGCAGAGATACGGTTCGGTTGTCAATCAAGCAGGGGGAGAGAGAGACATACATGACCGTGAATCTCGGAGGCCCAGCTGATACTGAGCTGCTATGGAGGCAGCTCAATACGCAGTGGTTGAGCCTGCTGACTAGTCATCCTGAGTTGCCAGGTAATCCATTATTCCACGAAGGAATGCGTTCGGCTAGAACTACCGAGCATAAAAGATATGCGGGCAAATTATATTTTTGGCGAAACGAATTTCGGTAAATATAAAAGTTTGAAAGGGTGTTGTCGTGACAAAACCATAAGTATATAAAAATTGAAACTGAAAAACTCCTGGAGGTTGCAGGCAACCCGAGTTGCAGTTCAATTAGAATACTCGTCTAAGTCGCAATCCGTAGAAATAACTAAGGATATGCGCCTACACCCTCGGATACAAATTCAACTGCTTAGCAGAATCATGTCGCGAGGGTTAATATAAGCGTAGTATATTTGTATGACTTCTGAACAACGATCTCCATCCTAAATTCTGTTTGCCTTCAAGAAAACAAAATGACAATTTTGTCGAAAAATTGCATTTTTCCTAACTATACAAACCTGAGGTGCCATTTAACAATAAGGAAAGTTAGCTAGCGGCAGCTGGAACGGTCGTAAAGCTTCGAAGCAAGGGGACAAACGGTAGTTAACTGCATTTGTCCGACAGTCGCACGCGGCGCCGCGCGACTGGAGGTAAACAATCACTTTTGCTTTGGCCCATGCAAAATACGCAGAGTGAGGGGTGGCATGAGGAGGGACTGTATGTAAAGGACCTCAGGTTTGTATAGTTTAGGAAAAATGCAATTTTCGACAAATTGTCATTTGTTCCGATACGTAATACAAAACCATCGGTCCTTTAACAATAGGAAAGACTCACTTCTTGGTGGGAGGAATCTGAGTCTTTGATGAACAGACTGGTGTTCGTCCATCCCCTGGAATGCCTCCCTGGTCGTAAGAGCGAGGGAGGGATCAAGCCTCTGTCCGATTGATCGGGGTTGTGCACCGCAGGATCAATGGTCAGACCTCTGGGCCGAGTACTAAGAGAGAGGCAGCGTATCTCTTCGTACCAGCCCAAGCAAGAACTTGTTCCTGTTTGCAAGAGGCAACATAAAGTATGGGTTGTTCAAGCTGGGCATCCACTTCCTCCCCCTTGTTGGAGGAAGTGGTGATATACGCTTTTTTTTTCCTATCCCTAGAAAGGGATGGGAGAGGATGGGGCTCGTTGAGTAGCTCACCTGCATCTTGTCCTTATCCAGCAGGGTGACGACCGTGTCCCCTCTAACCACAGGTAGAGGGGAAGAAAAAAGATGGGAAGAGGAGCCAGTCACACTATCATTCACCATCCATTCTTACGGTCACACTAGGACTCGATGCTGTTCAGCCTGCGAGGGTCTGGGTTCGCTACACAACGTGTTGACAGCCACCACGGGTCCCAAGGAAAAAGATCCAAGGACCTGTGGGCAATATCCCGAAGGTAGAAGGAAGGGCATGTGGTCTGGTTGGACCAGACCCCTGCCTTCAGTACCTGCGCCAAGGAGAAGTTCTTGTGGACAAGGCAGCATCTCCTTCGCATCGAAGGCGGTGAAGTCCATTAGGGAGGGGATTGTGAACGACTCGAACCAATCGTCAGGGACCGAAGGGTTCTGAGTCTTCGCTACGAAGTTCGGTACGAAATCGAGCGTCACGGATCCCCATCCCCTGGGTGCCTGACTTCGCAGGAGAAGTCATGCAGTTCCTCAGAGGAAAAGAAGGAAATAGTCGCATGACCTATCCCTCTTCTCTACTTCGGTCTGATGGTCCAGTACCCATACTGGTCTGTCCGTTAGCAACGAAGTCTCTCGCATCCTCCTATCCCCATGCAGCGAAGTTCTCGGTAGTGGATAGGACACCGACACTCCATGGTGGGTGTCAATGGTATGGGTTACTGTGACAAGCTATTAAAACGAAGTAATGGTTGCTGTTGTAACAACCGAACTAAGTCAACAGCGTAATTCGTAAACTGACTCGGGCGCTCTGACAGCTGCGACTGACTGCGTTCGGTAGGAGGCAAGTTGTCAAAGCATCCGAGTAAGTCACGTGACCTTCGCCTTTAAAGGGTTATGCCGAGAGACCAAACAAATGATGTATTTGTTTGTCACCAATGCCGGACAGCGAGGTGATGATTCTCTTAAGGCATGTACCCAACAGGCGAAAGTCAATTGCCTTCTAGAGACCGAGGTCCCTGAAGGTAAAACATCTCATGTTTGTTGAATCTCAGCTAAGGAGAAACAACACTATGTACCGTTGAAGACGAAGGTAGATATTGAATGCAACCTACGTCTTCACATATGAATCGAGAGAAAGGATCTCAAGATTCATAACCTGTGCTTACAAATGACTGAAAACGCTACCCGCTATTTCATTTCTTGCTTCCGTTGAGAAGTCGTAGTTGCAATGAGAAGCGGGGGCGTTCTTCGGTAATGAAAACACAGGTGAAAGCCGCCTGAAGAACTGCTTCTCATGGGCTGAACATTTGGAGGTAGAGCTGTCAGGTCGGAGAGTAGGCGATGTCTTCTGACACATCTTGTAATTCGGGTTGAACAATGAACAATTGTACACCTACGAATACGAGATATTTTGAAGACAAACTCAGATGTCTGCAAAATCATTCGCATTATCGCAGTGCGATGCAGCGGGAGACTTGTACAGACTTCTGTTACCGTGCGGTAAACAGAAAGATGAAAGAGTCCAAGAGATATCTCTGTTGAAAATTCTCGCAATGTCGAAGGCGATGGTCCTTCATTATTGCGAGAATCCCCGTTAATCAGAGACCTAAGTCCATGATTGTTAGGCAGAGATACGGTTCGGTAGTCAATCAAGCAGGGGAGAGAGAGACATACATGACCGTGAATCTCGGAGGCCCAGCTGATACTGAGCTGCTATGAGCAGTTCAATACGCAGTGGTTTGACCTGCTGACTCGTCATCCTGAGTTGCCAGGTAAATCCATTATTCCACGAAGGAATGCGTTCGGCTAGAACTACCGAGCATAAAAGATATGCTCGGCAATTATATTTAGGCGAAACGAATTTCGGTAAATATAAAAGTTGAAATGGTGTTGTCGTGACAAAACCATAAGTATATAAAATTGAAACTGAAAACTCCTGGGAGGTTGCAGGCAACCCCGAGTTGCAGTTCAATTAGAATACTTCTCGTCTAAGTCGCAATCCGTAGAATAACTAGGATGTGCCCTACCCCCTCGGACAAGTCAACTGCTTAGTCAGAATTTCAGGTCGCGAGGTTAATATACGTAGTATATTTGTAGGATTCTGAACAACGATCTCCATCCTAAATTCTTTCCTTCAAGAAACAAAATAAGGATTGGAGATCGACCACCTTCGTTCTCTATCAAAGAGAGTGAAGGAGAGTCTTCCTCGAAAGGAAAGCTTCAATGGTGAACAGAATACTAAGACGATAGTTCAAGCCAAACTGGATATTCCCGTCCGATCTCCTCTATTCCAGGTTGGTCGCCTACTGTGAGATAGTTTCTTTCAGCAGCAGTCTTCTTCACAATGCTAGAAATTCCAGGAATTCGAGCATAGGCGAGGTTCCCGATTATCGTGTAACATATCGGGGATTCTCGTCTCGCTCACTTTGGACCGTGGTCTCGCGTAAGTGTTTTGAAGATCGTAAAAAACTCGAACACTCTGAATGCGCTAGAAATTCCGTAGAATTCTAAGCAGTCTGCGAAACCCCCACCGATTCGTCAAAACGATATCGGCTGGTGGTCCTCTCGATTCCGTAGAAATCGAGAATGGAGCAGGATTCCTCCTCAACGACCGGGGCTTACGTCAGGTAGGACCCGAAGGTCCCCCCGGTAGCGCAGTCCCGAACGTGGGATCCTACAAAGAAATCTCTGTAGGATCCTTCCCCTTTCCCTCGTAGCCGTAAGGAGAGAGGGAATGGGGAAGGAATTGGATACTCGCTCGCCTTCCCAGTGGAACTAGCAGTTGGAGAAGAGTAGGAGCAGCCATCGCCTTGCGGCGATGGCCTCTCAGAGTCTGGGGAAACGTATCGTCAGGAGAAAACGTTTTCCCGCGGAGGGTTACGAACTCTCACTGTAGGTAAGGGTCTGCCGCCACTGTGAACGTCGTCTGGGTGGGGCTGATCGACACCTGACAGGAGAGAGCCGATACCGTCCTCCGACTCATTCCAGTCCTCGTCGAGGTCGAAACCTCTCAGGAGGACCGAAGGAGTATTTAAATACGGTGTCCCGAAGACACGTAGAAAACGCCGCTGTCCGCAGTTAGAGGAGGTGGAAGTAGCTTGCATCGAACGGCCAGAATGAGAGAGCCTTCTTGTCCGGAGACGAGACACTGGTTCGAGACAGAATCGGCAAGCTCCGATCGCGGCAGACCCACCGTCGGTTTGGGTTCCCTTCCCTCGGGACCCCAAAACGACTCGAGCAGAGACGTGGGCTCTGCTGGTGGGAGCGGCAATCCTTCCGCAGGGTCATTATGCTGACGAATCAGCTTAATGACTTCTGCAAATTCCTCTGTATCTCGGGAGTAACCGCGTCTTGCGGAGTAGGACCGTCCAGTCCCTCCAACAAGAACAGATCCCTAGATACTCCTCCTTCAGAAGGAGGAAGAGCGGCAGACCCCTGACGGTCGCCTCCAGCTAATTGCGCGTTATGTCCTGTCGGTCCTAGAACCGTGCCTGGTCCATACGGCGTCATAGCTGGTCGCGAGCGGCGCACCTCTCGCGATCACTCATAGGTACTCGCTCCTCCCGGCGTAGCCCGAGGAGGTTGAAAGGTACAGGAGAGGCAGACCTGACGCTCCCCCTAGCTCGCTGGCAGGACCAGCGTGCTTGGAGGGCTGCTTGCTGATCGTCAACCCGCGGTGGCGATCGAGCAGCATGCCTAGCCTTGCCGCTCGCCTGAGGCGAGAGGCTTGGCTGAGAACGTCGACGCTGATCTCTAGCGTCAGGCGAGCTGTTGCTGGTTACCGTCTCCGCCCGGTCCCGATGGGAGCGGCGTCAGGTGACCTGCTAGGCTCGCTGTCACGGTGAGACCGGCGAGCGTCCTCGTCTGGCGCGTCGAGCCGCTGGTACCAGCCGTGGCTGGTACCGACGGCCGCGGGGACCCCTTCCTCGCCTCAACCCGTTATGGGAGAGGCAGACCTGACGCTCCCCCCTCGCTCGCTGCTCAGGACCAGCGTGCGTGGAGGGCTGCTGCTGATCGTCAACCCGCGGTGACGGGTCGAGCAGCAGGCCTAGCCTTACCGCTCGCCTGGGGCGATTGGCTCGGCTGAGAACGTCGAGACCGATCTCTAGCGTCAGGCGAGCTGCCGCTGGTCACCGTCTCCGCCCGGTCCTATCGGGAGCGGCGGACGGGTGACCTGCTAGGCTCTGTGTCGCGTCGAGACCGGCCAGCGTCCTCCTCGGCGCGTCGAGTCGCTGGTACCAGCCGTGGCTGGTACCGGCGGCCGCAGGGACTCCTTCCTCGCCTCAACCCGTGGCTGATCAGCGACCGTCACGTTAGCCCGAGCAGCCAGTTGATCGCTGCGAGAGCGTCCACTGGCCTGGCGAGAGTCGTGTGCACGATCTCGCCAGTCTTCTGCTCCGCGCCGCTTGTCTTGACGGCGAGCGAGCGCGGGCGTCAAAAACTTTGGCTGGACGGTCTTCTTGGAAGAGCGTCCACTCGGTGCTTCTCCGCGAACGAGAAGCGGCCGAGACGGAACCTGGTTTACAGCGGAGACCCGCTAGCACCAGGTGAGGACGCACCAGCCGAGGCTGGTGCCCTCCCTCTGGTCCCCGTCGACTTCTTCTTTGCAGAAGAAGCGACGGGCCCCGTTCCCGCAAGGAACAGGAGGACCAGCAGAAGAGCTCCCCAGCTCGCCTGAGCGAGCCGGGCCCTTAGAAGATCCCGAAGGAGTCTCTTAGGGGGGAAGGAGGCAACCTTCTTCTCTTCGGCTGTTTGGCCTTAGAAGTCGAAGGGGAAGGAGAGGCAGCGGACGACGAAGAAGACGACGAAGACGACGACGACACCTTCTTCCTTCTTCCTCTTCTTCTTCGCCAGGCTCCGCAGGACAGACGTCAGGTCTTCCATCCAGGAGGGGAGGGCGCCGGGCAGTTGCCGAAGCAAACAGGGCCCGACTGCACCTGTCCGGAAAGACCTGAGACTGTGACAGCATCACCAACAGCAGGAACACTGAAAGTGAATGAGCAGCAGGCACCTGATCTGAAAGGGAATGAGCGGCTGGGACCGCAACAGGTACGGCAGGCACGGCAGGTACCACAGGAGAGACAGGCGTCCTGTCGGCAGCTACCGTCATCCTCGGCACTGGCGGCAGGTCCAGGGGGGTACTCTTTGGGCAGCGGCAGTCCGGGGTCGGCAATACAAGAACCCATGGTGGCGGTGGCACCGTCCTGCTTGGCACAGGAATTGGTTCTGGATTGCAGCCGTGGGTGTTACCGACATGACAGTGTGTGTACGCCAGGTGCGGTGACATCTCATATGCTGGTGTCGAGATTGTGGTTGTTGTAGTGGTTACCGTATCAATGAGTGACCAACAGCCGAAGCCCCGCCAACCGCTGAATCAACCCCTGCAAGTTCCAGCGACTCCCACACCTGTGCCAGGTCGTCCTCGCTGATGGCAAACCTGCGGAAGCAACAGTCGTTAATTAGAGGGGCTTCCTCGCGCTGGGGGAGAGAACCCCACCCAGAGCGGACGGAAGACCCCGAGTACAACTGGGACGTCCGTTACCAAAGTAGTCCTCGTACAGCACCCACTGCGCCTCTGACGAATGCATACACGTTACACAGGGCTCGTTGCGGGAGCACTCTCGCCCCCGACAACGAGTACAAACCTCGTGAGGATCTACATCTACATCCAAGGTCGTCTCCCACGGATGTAGCACCTGCGGTAACATAGATAGATTAGTAAGAGGGGTTCCCTCACGCACGGGGGGAAGAACATCCCGCACCCCGAACGCAAGGAAGGACCCCAAATACAAAATACAATGAAGAAGCTGAGCGGGGGGCAGGAAGGAAGACGAAGAATCGGCTACCAACTTCCTGGCAGACCTTCGCTTCCCCCACCCCGCACAGCAGGAGTGAAAAGTAATATGAAAATGAAACAGAATACTGCCCTTGCGATTCACTTCATAGAACTTAAAGGAGAAAAGATCAATTCCCGGGTAAGAACGGAAACTTGATCCAATAATATGATGCTATCATAAAATATATATGAAAATGAAACAGAATACTGCACTTGCGATTTCATTTCACATAAAAAATCGTAAGGATCAATTCCCGGGTAAGAACGAAAATTGATCCAGATTAAATTCATGCAATCAATAAATGAAAATGAAAAGAATATTGCAATTGCGAATCCACTTTCATTGCATTCTATTATACAAAATTAAAAGTTCGTGCCGAGCGCAATCACACTCTCGGTAACGAACGCACGGGCAAAAATATAATGAAAAAAGTACTTACATTTTTCAATTACACCCTTTCGCCCAAATACATGACTCGGCGCGAGCGCGCCCGCCCTCGGCACCGAGACATAATTCAAGGGTTCAATTCATGAAAAGAGCGGAAATCGCCGTCTCTACGGCGATAGCTCCATGTTGATTCATAATTAAGTAATGAAAATGAAAACAGTGTACTTACAGTTTCATTTTCAAGTCAAACCAAACCATTAGTAGAAAACACAATATAAACAAAGCCTACGACGATGAAGCGGGCAGAGAGCGATGACGAACACGTCCTTCACACCCGCGGCCGAAAGCAAAAGTGATTTGTTTACCTCCCAGTCGCGCGGCGCGCGACTGTCGGACAAGCAGTTAACTACCGTTCTCCCCTTGTTCGAAGCTTACGACCGTTCCAGCTGCCGCTAGCTACTTCCTATTGTTAAAGGACCGATGGTTTGTATTACGTATCGGAACAAATAAGGATTGGAGATCGACCACCTTCGTTCTCTATCAAAGAGAGTGAAGGAGAAGTCTTCCTCGAAGGAAAGCTTCAATGGTGAACAGAATACTAAGACGATAGTTCAAGCCAAACTGGATATTCCCGTCCGATCTCCTCTATTCCAGGTTGGTCGCCTACTGTGAGATAGTTTCTTTCAGCAGCAGTCTTCTTCACAATGCTAGAAATTCCAGGAATTCGAGCATAGGCGAGGTTCCCGATTATCGTGTAACATATCGGGGATTCTCGTCTCGCTCACTTTGGACCGTGGTCTCGCGTAAGTGTTTGAAGATCGTAAAAAACTCGAACACTCTGAATGCGCTAGAAATTCCGTAGAATTCTAAGCAGTCTGCGAAACCCCCACCGAATTCGTCAAACGATATCGGCTGGTGGTCCTCTCGATTCCCGTAGAAATCGAGAAATGGAGCAGGATTCCTCCTCAACGAAACCGGGGCTTACGTCAGGTAGGACCCGAAGGTCCCCCCGGTAGCGCAGTCCCGAACGTGGGATCCTACAAAGAAATCTCTGTAGGATCCTCCCCTTTTCCCTCGTAGCGTAGGAAGGAGAGAGGGAATGGGGGAGGAATTGGATACTCGCTCGCCTTCCCAGTGGAACTAGCAGTTGGAGAAGAGTAGGAGCAGCCATCGCCTTGCGGCGATGGCCTCTCAGAGTCTGGGAAAACGTATCGTCAGGAGAAAACGTTTTCCCACGGAGGGTTACGAACTCTCTGTAGGTAAGGGTCTGCCGCCACTGTGAACGTCGTCTGGGTGGGGCTGATCGACCCCTGACAGGAGAGGGCCGATACCGTCCTCCGACTCATTCCAGTCCTCGTCGAGGTCGAAACCTCTCAGGAGGACCGCAAGGAGTATTTAAATACGGTGTCCGAAGACACGTATAGAAAACGCCGTGTCGCAGTAGAGGAGGTGGAAAGTAGCTTGATCGACCGGCCAGAACAAGAGAGCCTTCTTGTCCGGAGACGAGAGACACTGGTTCGAGGACAGAATCGGCAAGCTCCGATCGCGGCAGACCCACCGTCGGTTTGGGTTCCCTCTGGGCGGGCCCCAAAACGACTCGAGCAGAGACGTGGGCTCTGCTGGTGGGAGCGGCAATCCTTCCGCAGGGTCATTATGCTGACGAATCAGCTTAATGACTTCTGCAAATTCCTCTGTATCTCGGGAGTAACCGCGTCTTGCGGAGTAGGACCGTCCAGTCCCTCCAACAAGAACAGATCCCTAGATACTCCTCCTTCAGAAGGAGGAACAGCGGCAGACCCCCTTTTGGGGACGGTCGCCTCCAGCTAATTTGCGCGTATGTCCTGGTCGGGGGTCCTAGACACCGTGCCTGGTCCATACGGCGTCATAGCGGGGTCGCGAGCGGCGCACCTCTCGCGATCACTCATAGTACCTCGCTCCTCCCGGCGTAGCCCGAGGAGGTTGAAGGTACAGGAGAGGCAGACCTGACGCTCCCACCCTAGCTCGCTGGCAGGACCAGCTGCTTGGAGGCTGCTGCTGATCGTCAACCCGCGGTGGCGATCGAGGCAGCATGCCTAGCCTTGCCGCTCGCCTGAGGCGAGAGGCTTGGCTGAGAACGTCGACGCTGATTCTCTAGCGTCAGGCGAGCTGTTGCTGGTTACCGTCTCCGTCCGCCGGTCCCGATGGGGGAGCGGCGTCAGGTGAGAACCTGCTAGGCTCGCTGTCACGGTGAGACCGGCGAGCGTGCCTCTCGGCGCGTCGAGCCGCTGGTACCAGCCGTGGCTGGTACCGACGGCCGCGGGGACCCCTTCCTCGCCTCAACCCGTTATGGGAGAGGCAGACCTGACGCTCCCCCCTCGCTCGCTGGCAGGACCAGCGTGCGTGTGGAGGGCTGCTGCTGATCGTCAACCCGCGGTGACGGTCGAGCAGCAGGCCTAGCCTTACCGCCTCGCCTGGGGCGATTGGCTCGGCTGAGAACGTCGAGACCGATCTCTAGCGTCAGGCGAGCTGCCGCTGGTCACCGTCTCCGCCCGGTCCCATCGGGAGCGGCGGACGGGTGACCTGCTAGGCTCTGTGTCGCGTCGAGACCGGCCAGCGTCCTCTCGGCGCGTCGAGTCGCTGGTACCAGCCGTGGCTGGTACCGGCGGCCGCGGGGACTCCTTCCTCGCCTCAACCCGTGGCTGATCAGCGACCGTCACGTTAGCCCGAGCAGCCAGTTGATCGCTGCGATGAGCGTCCACTGGCCTGGCGAGAGTCGTGTGCACGACTCTCGCCAGTCTTCTGCTCCGCGCCGCTGTCTTGACGGCGAGCGAGCTCGGGCGTCAAAACTTTGGCTGGACGGTCTTCTTGGAAGAGCGTCCACTCGGTGCTTCTCGCGAACGAGAAGCGGCCGAGACGGAACCGGGTTTAGCGGCAGACCCCGCTAGCACCAGTTGAGGACGCACCAGCCGAGGCTGGTGCCCTCTGGTCCCCGTCGACTTCTTCTTGCAGAAGAAGCGACGGGCCCCGCCCCTTCCGAAGGAACAGGAGGACCAGCAGAAGAGCTCCCCAGCTCGCTCTACCCTGAGCGAAGCCGGGGCCCTTAGAAAGATCCCGAAGGAGTCTTCCTTAGGGGGGAAAGGGGGAAAGTGGGAGGCAACCTTCTTCTTCTTCGGCTGTTTGGCCTTAGAAGTCGAAGGGGAAGGAGAGGCAGCGGACGGACGACACCTCTTCTTCGCCAGGCTCCGCAGGACAGACGTCCGGTCTTCCATCCAGGAGGGAGCCGGGGCAGTTGCCGAAGCAACAGGGCCCGACTGCACCTGTCCGGAAAGACCTGAGGACTGTGACAGCATCACCAACAGCAGGAACAACAGGAACAGGTCCAGGAACAGCAGGAACATCTGAAAGTGAATGAGCAGCAGGCACCTGATCTGAAAGGGAATGAGCGGCTGGGACAGCAAGCAGGCACGGCAAGGTACCACAGGAGAGACAGGCATCCTGTCGCAGCTACCGTCATCCTCGGCACTGGCGGCAGATCCAGGGGGGTACTCTTTGGGCAGCGGCAGTCCGGGGTCGGCAATACAAAGAACCCAGGTGGCGGTGGCACCGTCCTGATTGGCACGCAGGAATGGTTCTGGATTGCAGCCGTGGGTGTTACCGACAGACATGTGGTGTGTACACCAGGTGGGCGGTGACATCTCATATGCTGGTGTCGAGATTGTGGTTGTTGTAGTGGTTACCGTATCATGAGTGACCACTGCCGACCCCGCCACCAACCGCTGAATCAACCCTGCAGTCCCAGCGACTCCCACACCTGTCCCAGGTCGTCCTCGCTGATGGCAAACCTGCGGGAGCAACAGTCGGGTTAATTAGATAGGGGCTTCCTCGCGCCTGGGGGGGAGAGGAACCCCACCCAGAGCGGACGGAAGACCCCGAGTACAACTGGACGTCCGTTACCAAAGGAGTCACTGGACTTTCCGATGACTTCTTGTGTCCTCGTACGAGCACCCACTGCGCCTCTGACGAATGCATACACGTTACACAGGGCTCGTTGCGGGAGCACTCTCGCCCCCGACAACGAGTACAAACCTCGTGAGGATCTACATCTACATCCAAGGTCGTCTCCAACGGATGTAGCACCTGCGGTAACATAGATAGATTAGTAAGAGGGGTTCCCTCACGCACGGGGGGAAGGGGGGAGACATGCCCCACCCCGAACGCAAGGAAGACCCCAAATACAAAATACAATGAAGAAGCTGAGCGGGGGCAGGAAGGAAGACGAAGAATCGGCTACCAACTTCCTGCAGACCTTCGCTTCCCCCACCCCCGCACAGCAGTGAAAAGTAATATGAAAATGAAACAGAATACTGCCCTTGCGATTCACTTCATAGAACTTAAAGGAGAAAAGATCAATTCCCGGGTAAGAACGGAAACTTGATCCAATAATATGATGCTATCATAAAAATATATATGAAAATGAAACAGAATACTGCACTTGCGATTTCATTTCACATAAAAAAAAAACGTAAGGATCAATTCCGGTAAGAACGAAAATTGATCCAGATTAAATTCAGCAATCAATAAATGAAAATGAAAGAATATTGCAATTGCGAATCCACTTTCATTGCATTCTATTATACAAAGTTAAAAGTTCGTGCCGAGCGCAATCACACCCCTCTCGTAACGAACGCACAGGGCAAAAATATAATGAAAAAAGTACTTACATTTTTCAATTACACCCTTTCGCCCAAATACATGACTCGGCGCGAGCGCGCCCGCCCTCGGCACCGAGACATAATTCAAGGGTTCATAATTAAGTAATGAAAATGAAAACAGTGTACTTACAGTTTCATTTTCAAGTTCAAACAAAACTATTAGTAGAAAACACAATATAAAACAAAGATACGACTATGAAGCGGGCAGAGAGCGATGACGAACACGTCCTTCACACCCGCGGCCGAAAAGCAAAAGTGATTTGTTTACCTCCCAGTCGCGCGGCGCGCGACGATCGGACAAGCAGTTAACTACCGTTCTCCCCTTGTTCGAAGCTTACGACCGTTCCAGCTGCCGCTTAGCTACTTCCTATTGTTAAAGGACCGAGGGTTTGTATTACGTATCGGAACAAATAACACTTCAAATGTATGAAAAAACAGATGAGAGTCAAGCTATGTTAAATAGTATTATGTACACAATCAGTTCATTTGGTAAAATGTAAATGTTTAACTCATTATGCTATATTTACATTAGCCCTGTATCTACCTTTCTGTTAGCAAGTTCTTCTGGCAGACTTAGCTGACATAATTTTAATTTAGTTTGCCCTTTTCAGCTACAATTTCTCCTTGACTCATGCTTGAAGTTCTTGTAGGTACCTTAATAATTATCAAAACTTTTTGCAGCTTTTAGCATATTATGTAACCAAGAAAAGTTTTTCAGCACTTTTTCTTATCTTGGTAGGTGGCATTTAGCTGGTCTAGTATTATGAGAACATTTACATTGCTAGATTCTAATGGTTCTTTATAGGGTTCTATTTCCTTCATTATTAATTATTTTGTTGCAGTCTGATGGAAATTAATAGTTGACTGATTGGAGCTGATTTAACTGGTAGCCTGGGAAGTTGTCTACATAGCCTGTTACTTGTGCTAGATCAATAATGTGATTTCCACATCAGAAGACATGCATTGTTACTGGTGATTGCAGATAAGGCTGGTCCAGGTCCAACTCAGCTGATCAATTGGAGCAGACTTCTCTGCAGGCAATGCAGCCAGCCATGGTCCCAGAACATACCAGAACTTTGTCGTCAACAAAGACTTGAACATTGTTCCTTGGTCTGGGCCAGTCCAGACTGGTTCAGCCTGACCATGAAACAATAGGGTTCAAAAGGTGTGATTTTAACATTTTCCAAAGCAGGCAGCAATGATGAACAACAGGAGCAGACACAGTGGTTATGTAGCACTGAATTCCTTGAGATTCTTTAATTGAGAGGCTGGAGTTTTGGCACATAACAATCATCTGGGTGCCTGTGACTGGTGTAAATATAGCCAAAGGTCTTTGTGGTTTGGCTCATCAACAGGAACTTTAGCGCACCACCACATACCCATGATCAGATGGCAGCTCTGAAGTTATTTGATGAAACAATGGAAGCATGTGGGTTTGGCATTAGTGGCCAACCAACAAGATTATGGTTTTGGGTGACCAAAATTATGCACTATGTTCCCAAAACCAAACCCATCTCATTTCTTGCAGTCATAATTCACATTGCACAACAAGTAAAGTTTTCACATTTCTGAACTAAAGGTCCATAGGTGTACAGGTATGGTGTACTACCATTTAGACATCAGGCAATTTTCTTCTTTATACTTGGGAATTGAGAATCTAGAATTCATAAACTTAAAAATTGGGGCTTCAGTAATAATGGGTTCACAATACATAAACAGAAATTAATTTTAAAAATGTTATTTTCCAATAGAAGTGTTGACTCTGTATAACATGCATGCTGCATAAATTGTGTACTAGTATATGCATGTTTCTTATTAACACACAAATAAAACTAAAACATTGTGTTGACATCTGCTTATACATACTGTAGTTTGAATTCACCCTGCAAAATACTGTTTAAACATTTAATTATTATTTATGTTTCAGGTGAAGGATGTCCATATGATTAATAAATGAAACTGTAAATGAGCAAGACTAACATCATGTCCAGTGATGCTGTCACCTTACTTTAGCCTAAAAGTACTTGAACATGACTAAACGGATACACACTTTCAAGATGTTGCATCCCTTGCATAAAGCTACAAGAGGTCACAAAAATACTCTCAGGTTACATTTCTTTCATGGACTACTTTTCTTCTTTATTTGTGTTATAATTTCCTTCCAACAAATATGCTTTCTATTTCATCAAACAACATGCTTGATTTGAAAGAAAAACTAATAAATCCTAATATTTTTCCAATACCATACCAAAATGTCTATTCACTATTACCCAAAAATGACAAAGAACAATTTTTTAAATTAACCAAACCACTTTGTTTCTTTTTAAAGATTATTGTAATATAATATACTATTCTCATACAGTATTCTTTTAAAAAATAATAAAGACCTTCCCAAAAAAAAACCAGTACTATTCTTCATAAAAGACCCAAATGTTCTGGTACATAACACAGAGTACAGCAATACTTTTAAATTTACACACTGTGCCACAGCTGCACAACAGCTGGAATCACATGGAAGTCGAAATAGTTATTAAAGACTATGCCAAAATTCAGGGTAAATTAAATTATCCTTAGGATAAATGATACAACCAAAACAGTACTGTACAGTATTTGTGTACGCAATCCTGCTAATGCTTCATCAAAGTTTTGAAGCAAAATGTGACAACCCTACAGAGTCACAATTTTCAATATAACATACAAAATACTTACATTCAATTACTAGGAATATACTGATTATATGTTCATTTACCTGTGTTTAAGATATGCCATACGCAGTACTATTGTTTCAAATACAGTATACTGCAAATTAAACAAAGGTCCACTTGTCTATTATACGTATGAAATTAAATAAAACGTTCAAAGGTAGGTATCAATTTAAAAAAGGCTTACCACTTCATAAAATCTAATACGTACATGCAAGAGGTATCTAACTGTTTTGATTTAGATATATCCATTATTCAACAAATATTTATACATACAAATATCTTACATGAAGACAATAACAATCTGAACTTTTAAAAAAATCATTCTCAGGTAACAAAATAATTATTTCATTGTGCTGAAAGGGCACTAATGGGAGTAACAACATGAATTGGATTGATTTGAACTATACCTGACTGAAGTTTAATTGACTGTAACATATTACCAGACATGTGCACCGCCTGAATATGGCGCATGACGGGCTCACTTTCCTGTCGCCAAAACCCACACTCTTCACAACGAAACTCAAAGGATCCTGGGACTTTGTCCACACTACTTGCAGACATTCCTCCATTCTGTGAGGAAGAGACTGCTGTAGCAGTTGTAGTTGTAAATGTACCATGATTGGCAGTTGATCCATGAGAACTAGCAGCACATGGAGATTGGTGGACTTGTAAGTGAGCTTCTAACTGTGCAGCACCATGATAAACCAAGCACCACATTCACTGCAAGCATATGCTTCTGGAATACGAGTGGGTTCCTTATCAGAATGAAACTGTTGTAAGAGGACCGGAAGACAGAAAACCAGCATCAGCACCTATTGTACCATCAACACAAACTTCTGTTTCTGTTGTGTATGGTGTTGAAGGCTGATCTGCCCTGGAGAAAGTCAACCTAACACGAGATGACTGGTGGGGCAGATGAACTGAAAGATGGGGAACCAAGGCTTCTAACCTGTCTGAATGTTCCCCACATGTAATGCATTCAGCTGTAATTGTACCGTGGGTAACCATGTGATTATCTAGTAATGATGCAGACAACAAAACAACACCGCATATCCAACATATAAGTCCACTACCTGAAGTGTTTCTTGTAGAATCTGTTAAAGTTTCATGTGTTGCCATATGAGCAGTTATCTGAAGCTGGCTGCAAGATGCATGGCAGCATACACCACACAGTACTGCTTATCTTTGATCTGTGTCGGATAAGTTCTGCCTTTGAAAGAAAAACACAGCTTTACATGCATCACACACATGTCTTTGCTCCCGGAGAGTGTGGTCCTGGATTCCCTTCTTACCTTCGCACCGCGAAGAAACCTTTTCTCCCACATTCAAGAGTTTCTAAAACATGAATAAAATTGACATTACTTGTACTATGAACATTTTGTAAATGGTTAAAAATATAATTTTTTGATGTTGCTTTAAAACCGCACAGAATGCAGTCAAAAGTTTGTGGTTTGGCTTGTTTTGCTTAGTATCTGAACTCACTGTACCATTCTGACTCAACAAACACTGTACATCTGAACGGGTATTATTGGTCTTATACAAAATTGTGCCATACCCTAAATTCACAGTCTCTAACATATACGAATCTGGATGTATTCTTTGAATATGGATTTCTAAGTTCATGGGATCGACAAATTTAAGACCACAGTCTCCACAAATGTTCCATTTACTGTTTGTTAGCAGCTTGTCTGATTTGTTATTTTTGAGCGTTTTGGACATATTATCTACAGGTCCCAAAGAAGGAACCTGATTTGGCAAAGGGGAAAGACACGGCACTGTAGACTGAGGAACTGGCTGCACTGTTGGCGCCAAATTAGTATGTCCCATCTGCGGTGTATGAAGAATTGTTGTCATGTTAGAATGAACATGGGCAACAGGCGGTGGTGCAGGTGGTGGTGGAGGTAGGTGTGAAGGTTGAGGCTGCTGTCCATAGTTCTGCACTTGATGTAAAGCATCATGATAATAAGCTACAGCTACATTATGTGGTTGCTGGACTAATGAGCGGTCTGGGACAAGCAACCGTTCCCCTGAATGATTAAGGCGTTCATTTTGGTGCAGATATGTCTGCATGTGTTGCTTTTGGTGCTCAACTAAATTACCCTTGTCTTGAAACCAACGGCCGCACTCAGCACAGGTAAAACCCCCACTTTTTGATATTTCAACCCACAACTGCTGTTTACTATTATGTTGTCTCTCAATATGGAGCTCAACATTCACCTTATCACAAAACTTTGCACCACAAACATTACACAAATATGGCTTTTGCAAAACTGCATTCTTTTTTGCACAATCACTTCCATTACCCTTTTTCTTTTTGTTTTTCTTTGCCATGCGAAGAGCAAGTTTCCTGCATAATGCCCCACGCTTGTGTTTTGTGAAATGAGATGCCTCACGGAACAGCCTACCACATACTTCACATGTGTATGAATCAGGGAGTTGTTTATCCTTTGGGGCTTGTTCTAGTACCTGAAAGTAAACGACATTTGCAATAGGTATATATACAGCTTCTATGGTGATTCATCTCGAATAAAACATTCATTATTGTGGCATAATACAATACAGTAGAGTAATATAAACTATTTTACTAAGCCAGGTGAAATTTAATAAGCAATTTCACAACCTGTACAATAAAAACTTGGGGAGAGTATAAGAAAGTAAACTAGAGTTCAGAGACCACATTTGAATGTCATTAATACAGTATAACTTCGGTTAAAAATGTCAAAAGGTAAAATTTTTACAATGGGCTATGATTTAGGACAAAACACAACTTTCAATAGATAAAGATTAAAAACTCAAAGTCTATCTATAAAATAATGATTCAGTTATTGTTCCCATACCCAAACAAATGGTGAAGGTTAAGTTCATCACTAAAAGTGCATCAGACTTGTAAAAAAGGCAAATACTATAAGTGTTAAATTTAAAGAAAATAATAAAATAAATGAAATAAAAAAAAAAATTCCAGTCTAAAGTCATTAGAATTTTTCTGAACATACATAGTGAAGTCTTCACTGTGGATCACCTTTGGTAGTGAGGGTCAAGGTTTGTATTCCCATTGGAAACAAAATTGCACAAAAAATTCTATGATATTAGCACAATTGCATGTGGACATCATGGATGGTAGGAATCAGGTAAAGGTGGATATAAAGAATATTAATTCAATATCTGACACATCCCTGACAATAACAGAGTGACTAAGCAAGGTGCTACTAGTAATTATTTTTATATGTAGTTTAAAGCACTCTGCATTTCAAACAGCACCAGGTATATGTGAATCCTAATAGTATACAGTAGTTTTAAAAATAGGAAGTGAAAGCAGAAAGAAGACATCAGTTCTCTTTGGCCCAAAAAATTAATATAGTACAAAAAAGGGTATGACAAATGAATATACTACAAGAACAGAATAGCATGGATAAAGGCATGATACTAACTAGTGTAATTATGGAAAAACAGGAAGAAATGAAGACATGTGAAAGCAAAATAAAATATTTAGCATTCCCTTCCTGTAATAATAGCAAATTATTAAAACTTATGCATTTGAACAGTTTGTTATGGTAAATTTTGATTACCATACATTAAAATCTACCTGGTTACAGTGAACATCTGTAAACTAAACAATCATAGCAATGGTTTTAACTATTTATTAACAAATACTGTATAACAAAAGACATTTAAATCATAATATTTTACCAACCTTCTGTACAAGAGTATAGAGCAATACAAAACTACATATATACATATTTATACCTGCATGATTTCTGGTGAGGAAGTTCCTGCAGATCTGGGAGAAAGTTGAGAGGCATGTGTGGCTGGTGAAACAGAACTACTTCCATAAAATATTTCAACTAACTCATATGGCTCCACACGATTGTCAACCTGCCGAGAAGTTAATATTAGATCTTTTCTTTCTTTACATAATCTTTATTTGACAATAATAATCTCAGTAATCATTACAGAGCATCAGAGTCCAACATGATTATTGACAAATTGCTGAAACCTATCATATGCTACAATATAGTGCTAATCCATTCAATTTTTGGTGATTACACATACATACAAAAACTTTAGCCAAAATGGCTGAAAGGCAAGGCTTCCGAGTTAAGAAGTCTATGGAATGTACAAAACCAGACACAGGTACAATCTATATATATTATATTGCAGAGGGTACTGCCAACTCAGGTAGGGCAATATATATTTGTACCTTACAATAATAGCAAAGTGTTATCATTAAGCAATCCGACTCAATCCTTAACAAGTAAACCTGCAATTGTTCCATAAACAATTATAAATAAATCATATTATGCAACGCAAATCATGGGCACCACTCATTATAGCTAGTAGTTATGCGAGATTATGGAACATCCTATGGGAGTTGCAACCTTATTCAATTATTCTTTAATATCCAAGAACCTTATTGCTCATAGTACTGGTAATCTTCTTAGGCACAAAGATCTGGTAATTCACTTGTATTCCACATAGGAAAATGAAAATAGTATGTCTCAGAAAATGCCCAACAGTTTCGTCCTCCAATGGACATCTTCTTGAAGTATTTATTAAGGAAAGAGATAAAGTTTACAGTGTATGTAGACAAGAAAGGCCTAAAATTTTAAACATACAGTTACCAAAAACTAGCAGGTTGAGCTACAAACTATTCAGCAGTAAAATAAAAATAAAACAAGAATAGTTGAACAAATTAAAAATACAGTGGTACCTCGAGATACGAAGGGCTCAACTTACGAAAAACTCGAGATACGAAAGCTAACACGAAAAATTTTAAGCTCTACATACAAAAATTTTTCAAGATACGAAAGGTTGTTGCCGGAAAGTCTTGAGATTCGCCCGCCAACTGAGTAGACTCGCCACCATCCTCCTGCTCTCCCATTGGTTCCTGATGCTAGTCACCGCCATGAGATCCTTCTCTCCTATTGGTCAGCATTCTTCCATCATGCATCTTACTACGTAGCAGCGTGCCTTGGCCACTTGGTACCATCATCGTTATCGTATGCACGCGGTATTCGTTCATTCTAACGATTTCGTTTATTAACGTAAATTCGTTAGTGATTTCATTGCAGTATACGTACTTTATCGTGTTGTGTGAGAACTTTACTCTACTTATACGTAAATTACGTACAGTATATACGTAGTCATGGGTCCCAAGAAAGTTAAAATTCACGGAAAGAAGAGAATACTCTCTTTGGAGACAAAGATGGAGATTATCCAGAAGTATGAAGCTGGTATGCGATTGAGTGTGATCGCTAAGGAATACGGCTGAAATCCGTCGACAATAGGCACCATCCTTAAGCAGAAGGATGTCATCAAAGCAGCTACACCTTCCAAGGGCGTCACTATTTTGTCCAGCAAGAGGACCCATGTGCACAACGAGATGGAACGGCTGCTTCTTGTCTGGATAAAAGACAAAGAAATCGCTGACGATACGATAACGGAGACAGCAATCTCCCACAAGGCCAGCGCTATTTTCGGCGATTTGATTGCCCAGGTCAAAGACGACGGAGGAGAAGGGACATTAACGCCAACCCCAGAGTTCAAGGCTTCGCATGGGGAGGCTGCCAGCTCGGACACGAAAGCGGCCGAAGCCTTTAAAAAGACGTTCGACGAGATGATGACCAAGGAAGGCTACAGTTCTCAGCAAGTCTTCAGCTGTGATGAGACTGGCCTTTTTTGGAAAAAAATGCCTCGTCGGACGTACATCACGGAGGAAGACGAAGCTACTCGGGCATAAGCCTATGAAAGACAGGCTTACGCTCACACTTTGTTCAAACACTAGTGGGGATTGCAAGGTGAAGCCCCTACTGGTCTATCATTCCGAGACTCCTCGAGCCTTCAAGGCCCACAAAGTGCTTACGGAGAAGCTTCCAGTGATGTGGAGGGCTAATGCGAAAGCCTGGGTAACGAGGCTTTTGTTCACCGAGTGGGTAATCTGTGTTTCGGCTCGACAGTGAAGAAATTCTTGGAAGAGAAGCGCCTCCCTCTGAAATGTCTGCTGGTGTTGGACAATGCCCCTCCCAACCCTCCTGGCCTCGAGGAAGATATCCTAGCGGAGTATTCCTTCATCAAGGTTCTTTATCTTCCGCCTAACACCACCCACCCCTCTCCCTCCCACCCATGGACCAGCAAGTGATATCGAACTTTAAGAAGCTGTATACGAAACATCTTTTCAAGAGATGTTTCGACATCACCGATACCACAAACTTCACCTTGCGTGAATTTTGGAAGGAGCATTTTGACATCGTCATTTGCATCCGACTCATCGACCCAAGCTTGGCAGGAGGTTTCGAGGCGAACCTTGAATTCCTCGAGGAGGAAACTCTGGCCTGATGCCGTATCCGGCCGAGACTTCGAGGGATTCGACGTGGGCGAAGCTGGTGCTGCAGATTCAGAAAACAGTTGAAACGATCCTGAAACTGTTTTGCAACCAGATCTTGACGAGATTGTTACACTCAGCAAGTCCATGGGGCTGGTCGTCGACGAGGACGACATCAACGACCTTTTCGAGGAACACCAAGAGGAGCTTACAACGGATGACCTGAGGGAGTTGGAGGCCATGCAACATAACGTCGTTCAAGAGGAGTTCTCTAGCAGCGGCGAGGAGGAGGAGGACAACCCTATGACAACGGCAGAAATTAAGGATGTTCTAGCTGCTTTTCATAAAGTGCAATCATTTGTAGAAAAAAAGACACCCTGAAAAGGCTCACACAGGTCGTATGCTTGCGCAGTTCGATGACATTTGCCTGAGTCGTTTTGTTTCAGAACATTGTGAAAAGTAGGCAGAAGCAATCTTCCTTGGATAGTTATTTTTTAAAGAGGCCTTTAGTATTAGCAGGAGTAAGCAAAAAGGAAGAACCAAGTGATACTAAAAAACAGAAAGTTGAAAGTGGTGATGAAGTTTTATTTTAGTTTTTTGTAAAGTTAAGTGTTACAGTTTTGTTAATGTATTTTGTAAATTTTAGTTTATGTATGTTTTCCTTACATTTTTTTATGTGTTTCATAAAGTTAACCCTTAAACGCCGAAGCGGTAAAAATAAAAAACTCCCCCGAATGCCGGAGCCGGTTTTGAGTGAGCGCGGAAGCGGAAAAAAATAATTTTTTCAAAAATCACAGCGCGCTTAGTTTTGAAGATTAAGAGTTCATTTTTGGCTCCTTTTTTTGTCATTGCCTGAAGTTTAGTATGCAGTCATCAGAAATGAAAAATAATATCATTATCATATGTAAATAATGCAATATATGGTAGCGAAAAAAAAAAAATTCATACATAATTGTATTAAAATCACGCTGTGCAAAAAACGGTAAAAGCTAACGAGTTTCTTTTTTTTTCGTTGTATTGTACACTAAATTGCAATCATTTTTATATATAATACATTGTAAAACAATAAAAGCAACACCGGAAAAATATTATCACAAAATGATGTACGAATTCGTAACACGCGGACGTAAAAAAATGAAAAAATGTTTTTTTCAAAAATTCACCGTAAATCTAAATATTGTTCTAGAGACTTCCAATTTGTTTCAAAATGAATACAAATGATTGAATATTACGATACTGTAAGAGTTTTAGCTTACAATTGCGTTTTTCGACCATTTCAGTAGAGTCAAAGTTGACCGAACGTAGTTTTTTTTCTATTTATCGTGATTTATATGCAAATATTTCGAAAATGAGAAAAGCTACAACCTTCAAATATTTTTCCTTTTATTTTACATGAAATTGCGCACATTTTCATATATAAAACTCTATGAAATGCCTAATATGAAATGGAGCAAATTTTCCGAGAATGCGATGTACGCAATTCGGAGATTTATGGCGGAGAATCCGCGCGCGGAGGGAAGGAATGTTTTTTTCATAAATTCACCATAAATCGAAATATTGTGCTAGAGACTTCGAATTTGTTGCAAAATGAAGGTAAATGATTGAATATTACTAAAATATAAGAGTTTTAGCTTACATTGCGTTTTTCGACCATTTTCGGTAGAGTCAAGTTGACCGAACGTGGTTTTTTTCTATTTATCGTGATTTATATGCAATATTTCGAAAATAGAAAAGCTACAAGCTTCAATTATTTTCGTTGTATTCTAAATGAAATTGCGCACATTTTCATATATAAAACTTTATGTAACGGCTAATTTAAAATGGTGCAAACATTACCAAATCGCACGTATGATTTTTTCTGAAGAGTTACCGCGCGGACGTAAGGAAATGTTATTTTTTTCATAAATTCACCATAAATCGAAATCGAAATATTGCTAGAGACTTCCAATTTGTTATAAAATGAAGGTAAAATGATTGAATATTACAAAAATATAAGAGTTTTAGCTTACAATTGCGTTTTTCGACCATTTCGGTAAAGTCAAAATTGACCGAAGGTTGAAAATTTGTCACTTATCATTTTTTATATGAAAATATTTCAAAACTGATAAAAGCTACAACCATGGGTTGTTTTTAGTTGTATTGTGCATGAAATTGTGCACATTTCCATATATAAAACTTTATGTAACGGCTAATTTTAAAATGGTGCAAACATTACCACAAATCGCATGTATGATTTTTTTTCGGAAGAGTTACCGCGCGGACGTAAGGAAAAAGTTTTTTCATAAATTCACCATAAATCGAAATATTGTGCTAGAGACTTCCAATTTGTTGCAAAATTAAGGTAAATAGTTGAATATTACTACAATATAAGCGTTTTAGCTTACAATTGCGTTTTTCGACCATTTCGGTAGAGTCAAGTTTGACAAAGGTTGAAATTTTGGCACTTATCGTTATTTATATGGAAATATTTCAAAACTGATAAAGTTACAATCAATGAGTATTTTTTTGTTGTATCTAAATGAAATTGCGCATATTTTCATATATAATACTTTTATGTAATGGATAATTTAAAATGGTGCAAAAATTATGCTCAAAGTGACGAAATAATTTTTGAGATGTGTCACTGATACTTTTAGTGCGATAAAGAAAGAAATTCGCGCTTGCGCGCCGTCCCCGCGTAACGATTGTAAACAAAACGCCTTGATCCATGAACTCCCAGCATCCCCCAAGGCGCGTGATTCAAAAGTTTTTGGCTGGTAGGCCTATAAGTATTTTTCCGCGAATTTTAAAAAAAACTTTTTTGAGCCGACATATGGTACGTCCATTCGGAAATCGGGGGAGATTTTGACTCGACGTTTAATACGTCCATTCGGCGTTTAAGGGTTAAGTGTACGTACACGTATCTGCCGTTTGTCCTCCTCCTCTGTCGCCACTTTCGGAGATAGCCTCACTCGAAAGGTAAGCTTCCACATTTTACTACATACGTACAGTATTTCTTATATACCATGTACACTAATACACTTTATTTACAGGTAATTAGCAGTATGTTATTAAGTTAGGTATTAAAAGTCCAAATTGTTGCAGTATTTCATTGTTTATAGGTCAATTTAGTTTTATTATGAAATTTACTGGGGTGTTTTTGGAGGGCTTGGAACAGATTAGCCATTTTACATGTAAAATGCGGTCCAAGATACGAAAAGCTCATGATACGAAGGCCGCCTTGGAACGGATTAATTTCCTATCTCGAGGTACCACTGTACCAAAATATCAATCGAGGTAATACGTCCATTTGAAACAGCATAACATACAGTACATATTAACAAGCATATACTATATGATAGTTTAATGGATAACATTATCCAATTTGTACTGACGTTTCATGGACATGTAAGATATAGGATCTAATTTATACCAAACCAGCGATAAAATGGACAATTTGTCGAAAATTGCATTTTTCCTAACTATACAAACCTGAGGTCCTTTAACAATAGGAAGTAGCTAGCGGCAGCTGAACGGTCGTAAGCTTCGAACAAGGGGAGAAACGGTAGTTAACTGCTTGTCCGATAGTCGCGCGCCGCGCGACTGGGGGGGAAGGTAAACAAATCACTTTTGCTTTTGGGCCCATGCATACGCAGAGTGAGGGTGGCATGAGGAGGGACTTTATGTTAAAGGACCTCAGGTTTGTATAGTTAGGAAAAATGCAATTTTCGACAAATTGTCATTTGTTCCGATACGTAATACAAACCATCGGTCCTTTAACAATAGGAAGACTCACTTCTTGGTGGGTGGAATCTGAGTCTTTTGATGAACGCACTGGTGTTCGTCCATCCCTGGAATGCCTCCCTGGTCGTAAGAGCGAGGGAGGGATCCAAGCCTCTGTCCGATTGATCGGGGTGTGCACCGCAGGATCAATGGTCAGACCTCTGGGCCGAGTACTAAGAGAGAGGCAAGCGTATCTCTTCGTACCAGCATTGTAAGAACTTTTTCCTTTACATGAGCCAATGTAAAAGTAATGGGTTTGTCTCATGTTGGCATCCACTTCTCCCCCTTGTTGGAGAAGTGGTGGATATTTACTCCTATCTCTAGTTAAAGAGATAGGATGGAGCTCTGTTGAATAGCTTACCTGCATCTGACTTCCTTTCCAGCAAGGTAACGACCGTATCCCTCTGCCCACAGGTAGAGGTAGAAAAAGATGGTGAAGAGAAGCCAGTCACTCTCTCATTCACACATGCATTCTCCCAGTTCATACCAGAATCGATGCTGTTCTGCCTGCTCGGGTGCTGGGTAAGCTTACACAACGTGTTGAGCAGCCACCACAGGTCCCAAGGAAAAAGTATCCAAGGACTTGTGGGCAATATCCGAAGGTAGAGAAGGACGTGAAGGTGGTCTGGTTGGCCCAGACACCTGCCTTCAGGACCTGCGCCACGGAGAAGTTCTTACGGAACGCTAAGGAGGGTCCGATACCTCTGACTTCGTGGGCTCTCGGTCGGAGCGTACGGATGTCGTCGCTACCATCAGCTTCGTACGCTCTCCTGATCACCTCACGTAGCCAGAAAGAAAGCGTGTTCTTTGGAGACTTCTTTCTGGTGACCCCAGTGCTAACGAAGAGGCGTCGACACTCAGGCCTGAGATGTCGAGTTCTCTTCAGATAGCGCCGTAGCGCCCTCACAGGACAAAGAAAAAAGCATCTCATCCGCATCGTTATCTGTAAAGTCCAGCAGGGAGGGGATCGTGAAAGACTCGAACCTGTCGTCAGGGATCGACGGATTCTGAGTTCTTAGCTACGAAGTTCGGGACGAAATCGAGCGTCACAGATCCCAGCCTCTGTATGTTTAACATCATAAGAAAGGCCATGTAGTTCCCCTACTCTCTTCGCCGATGCCAGGGCCAGCAAGAAGAGGGTCTTGAGGGTCAGATCCCTGTCTGACGACTCTCGGAGTGGCTCGAACGGTGCTCGAGTCAGACTCCTAAGGACGAGAGTCCACGTCCCACGCAGGGGATGAGTTCCCTGGGTGGGCAAGACCCTTTCGAAGCTCCTCATTAGCAAGGATATCTCGACGAATTCGTGATATCCAGTCCCCTCAGTTTTAGGACGAGAGCCAGAGCGGCTCTATATCCCTTAACTGTGGGTACTGAGAGGAGCTTCTCTCGGCGAAGAAACACGAGGAATCCGCTACCTGCTGAAGAGTGGCTCTGAGAGGAGACAAACCCTGTCTACGACACCAACCCACCGAAGACGGCCCACTTCCCCTGGTACACGCTGCAAGAGGACTGTCTGACGTGTCCAGCCATCTCTGTTGCTGCGCTACGAGAAAAGCCTCTCGTTCGCAAGAGATGGTGGATAACAGCCAGCCGTGAAGTTGAAGGGACTGGACTGCGCAGGTGGTAACCGTTCTACGTGTGGCTGGGCTAGAAGGTTGTGCCAGTTTGGGTAGCTCTCTCGGTGCGTCTGCAAGAAGAGCCAGCAGGTCCGGATACCAAACGGCTTGAGGCCGTTTGGGAGCCACCAGGATCATTCTGAGATTGGACGCTCGGGAAGTGACCAGCGCTCCGACTGGATCAACCTTTCCGAATCAGACAGAAAAGGGAGGAAAGGCAACGTAAGCGAAGAGGTTTGTCACCCCAGGGCGGTGTTTGGAAGATCAAAGCGTTCCTCTGCAAGCTGCACCCCCAACGGGTCCGGCACCGGCCACCGACGCAACGAACACCTGGGGTCTTCCTGTTGTGCCGGGTGGCGAACAGGTCTACGACCGGTCGCCCCCACAGGTTGAAGAGCCTTTCCCGCCACATCTTGGTGTAGAGACCATTCGGTCCCTATCACCTGATCCCGACGGCTGAGCTTGTCCGCTACTACATTCCTCTTGCCTGGAATGTAGCGTGCTGACAGCTCTATCGAGTGAGCCCGTGGCCCACTCGTGCACCTGCACCGTCAACTGATGGAGCGGAAGAGACACTAGACCCCACCTGCTTGTTGACATATGCCACTACTGTGGTGTTGTCGCACATCAACACCACTGAGTGTCCCACCAAGCGGGTCCCGAAACTCTCGGAGAGCGTGAACGCCGCCTTGAGTTCCAGGACATTGATGTGAAGGTGCTTTTCGTGATGGTCCCACACACCTGCAGTCAGCAACTCCTACCAGGTGTGCGCCCCATCCCTCGGTCGATGCGTCTGAGAACAGAAGCATCTCCGGGGGGGGAGTGCGTATGGGCACTCCTCTTAAGAGGTTCTTGTCGTCGAGCCACCAGGCTAGGTCTGCCTCACCTTGTCCGTGATAGCCACGGGAAAGTAAGGAGGATCCTTGGCCTGGGACCAACTCTCCTTAGCCTCCACTGGAGAGACCGCAGGTGAAGAACGCCCGTGAGGGGACTAACTTCTCGAGTGACGACAGATGGCCGATCACGACTTGCCATTGCTGTGCTGCCTGTTCCTGCCGCGACAGGAACCGGCCGGCTGCCTCCCTGAATTTGCTGATACGCAAGTCTGCGGGAAAGACTTGCCCTGCTTACCGTATCTATCAGCATACCCAGGTACTTCATCTTCTGCTTGGGTTCGAGATCGGACTTCTCGTAGTTATCACGATCCCCAGATCGCGACAAAACTTGAGGAGTCGATCTCTGTCCTGTAGCAACTGCGAGCGGGAGCTCGCCAGGACTAGCCAATCGTCTAGATACCTCAGAAGACGTATTCCCGTTCGAATGGGCCCAAGCCGACACCAGAGAAACACTCGCGTGAACACCTGTGGGGCGGTTGAGAGACCGAAACAAAGTGCCCTGAATTGGTACACCGTCCCGTCGAAGATGAAGCGGAGGTACTTCTGGAGGACTGATGGATGGGTATTTGAAAATACGCGTCCTTCAGGTCCACCGAAGCATGAAATCGTTCCCCCTGGATCGAGTCGAGCACTGAGCGTGCCGACTCCATCGTGAACCGCGTCGTGCGAACGAAGCGGTTCAGGGGAGAGAGGTCTATCACCGGGCGCCGCCAGCCCCCCGATGCCTTCTCAACTAGGAAGAGCGGCTGTCAAAAGCCTGGTGACTTGGTCCTCCACGATTTCTACAGCTCGTTTCTTTCGCCAGCATGGTCTTGATCTCCTGTCGAAGAGCGTTGTCCTTTGCTGATCCCCGGACATAGGTCTGTAGATGGACCGGTTTGGAGATGAGGGGGGGCCGAGACTCGAAGGGTAGTAGATATCCCTCCCGAAGGACGTTCTACTATCCAGTTCTCGGCGCCGTAGCGCTGCCAAGTCGCCCAATGGCTCGCCAGGCACCCCCCCACTTATCCGGCAGCAGGTGAGGGGGAACGCCGTCCCTAGCGTTTCCCTCCTCGTTTCGACTTCTTTCCAGCACTTCACCTCGGGGAAAGGAGGGCTGGGAGGAGGGGCTGATTGCGGCCTCCTCTCGCAGAAGTCGAAACAACTGGAGTCTTCACACGGGGTTTGGACGGTGCAACCGTCTTCGCCGCCGTGGAAGCGCTAGCCAAGCTCTTTGGTTTGGCCGCAGTTACTCGAGGTTGCCCAAGAAAACCTTCGAGACTGCCTGGTGGACTAAGCGGTCACTCTCGTCAGTGCGCCGCCGTTCCACCGCAGCGTCCACCATCTCTCCAGGAAAGAGAGCTGGGGAACTCCTAAGAGGTCCATTTCTTAGCCCGAGTGCCGCCTCACGCCCAGCCCCCTTGGTCACTCGGGTAAGGACTGCGTCCCTACGCCGAAGAACCAAGTTGGCCCACAGGTTAGCAGTCTGATGGGCGAGGTAAGAGATTGCTCTTCCTCCAGACTGGCACAGTCTCCTGAAGGAAGCGTCGTCTTCGAGAGCAGAACTCCCGGTAGCCGGCCGCCACATTGATATTGTGAGGGACCACAAATCCAACCAGGAAACTGCCTGGAATGCTGCCATAGCGGTAGATTCCAGGGCAAGTGCCTCCTGCTGCGAGAACCATAGGTTCTCCGACAGGAGCTGCTTGCAGGGCACACACTGGAGTCAGCCTCGCTAACTCCGGGTTAACCTGTTTCGGCAGTATCGGGTCTTCTGATGGCACGTAAAAAAACGCCTCTGCCCCGCTGTAGAGGAGGAGGAAGCAGCTTAGAGGGGACCGTCCGGATTTTTAGCGAGTCCTCCCGTCCTGAGACGAGATTTCTCCACCTGATCCAGGACCTGAGTCCGCAAGCTCTGATCGTGGCAACCCCATCATCATTTTGGGCTCCCTCTTGGGACCCCAAAATGACTCGAGCCGGGACGTGGGCTCTGATGGTGGTAGCGGCGATCCTTCCGCGAGGCCATTATGCAGACGCATCAGCTTAATGACTTCCGCGAAGTTCCTCTGTATCTCGGGCGTCACAGCGTCCTGTGGAGTAGGACCGTCCAGTCCTCCAACAAGAGCATATCCCTCGATACTCTCCTTCAGAAGGAGGAACAGCGACAGACCCCTGACGGTCGCCTCCAACTACTTGCGCGTACGTCCTGGTCGGTCCTAAGACCGTGCCTGAGCCGTACGGCGTCATAGCTGGGTCACGAGCGGCGCACTCGTGATCGCTCCTTGGTACCTCGCTCCTCCCGGTATAGCCCGAGGAGGTTGAAGGTATAGGAGAGGCAGACCTGACGCTCCCCCCGCGCTCGCTGGCAGGACCAGCGTGCGCAGAGGGCTGCTGTCGATCGTCAACCCGCGGTGACGGTCTAGCAGCAGGCCTAGCGTCGCCGCTCGCCTGGGGCGATTGGCTCGGCTGAGAACGTCGAGACCGCTCTCTAGCGTCAGGCGAGCTGCCGCTGGTCACCGTCTCCGCCCGGTCCCATCGGGAGCGGCGGACGGGTGACCTGCTAGGCTCCCTTTCGCGTCGAGGACGGCCAGCGTCCTCTCGGCGCGTCAAACCGCTGGTACTAGCCGTGGCTGGTACCGGCGTGGCCCGTGGGAACCTCCTTCCTCGCCTCACCCGTGGCCGGTCAGTGACCGTCACGTCAGCCCGAGCAGCCGGCTGGTCGCTGCGAGAGCGTCCAGTGGCCTGGCGAGAGTCGTGTGCACGACTCTCGCCAGTCTTCTGCTCCGTGCCGCTGTCTTGACGGCGAGCGAGCTCGGCCGTCGAAACTTTGGCTGGACGGTCCTCTTTAGAAGAAGCGTCCACTCGTGCTTCTCGCGAACGAGAAGCAGCCGAGACGGAACCTGGCTTAGCGGCAGAACCACTAGCACCAGGTGAGGACGCACCAGCCGAAGCTGATGCACCTCTGGTCCCCGTCGACTTCTTCTTTGCAGAAGAAGCGACGGGCCCCGCACCCGAAAGGAACAGGAGGACCAGCAGAAGAGCTCCCCAGCTCGCCTGAGCGAGCCGGGCCCTTAGAAGATCCCGACGGAGTCTTCTTAGGGGGGAGGGGGGGAGGAGGCAACCGTTCTTCTTCTTCGGCTGTTTGGCCTTAGAAGTCGAAGGGGAAGGAGAGGCAGCAGACGACGAAGAAAGACGATGAAGACGATGACGACACTTCTCTTCCTCTTTTCTGCTTCGCCAGGCTCCGCAGACAGACGTCAGGTCTTCCATCCCAGGAGGGAGCCGGGGGCAGTTGCCGAAGCAACAGGGCCCGACTGCACCTGTCCGGAAGGACCTGAGACTGTTTTACAGCAACACCAGCAGCGGGAACGGCAGGAACAGGTCCGGGAACAGCAGGAACAGCAGGAACATCTGAAATGAATGTGCACCTGAGGAAAGAGTCGCTGGAGCGGCACAGGTACGGCAGGCACGGCAGGTACTAAGGGAGAGCCAGGCGTCCCCCTGTCGACAGTCACCGACATCCGTGTCACTGGCGGCAGGTCCATGGGGGTACTCTTGGGGCAGCGGAAAGAATCCGGGTCGGTCGGCAAAGGAAAAAAAAATCCAGGTGGTGTGGCATCGTCCTCTTTGGACGGCGGCAATTGGTTTTTGTACTGCCACCGTGGTGTCACCGACATTATGTGAGGCGTATATACAGATGTGGTGGCATCTCATACGCAGGGGTAGTTAATGTGGTCGTCGTGGTGGTCCACCAGCACCATGAGTGACCACGGCCGACCCCGCCAACCGCTGTATCAACCCTTGGATGCTGGGCACTCCCTGCAGTCCCAGCGACTCCCACACCTGTCCCAAGTCGTCCTTCGCTGCTGACACACCTGCGGAGACAAGAGTCGGGTTAATAGGAGGGGCTTCCCCGCGCTGGGGGGCGAAATTCCCCCCCCAGAGCGGACAGAAGACCCCGAAAATACAACTGTACGTCCGGGTAGCGGGCGCCCTCCTCCACACTCGACGGATCGAGAGAGGAAACGGACTCCGCTACCCCCCACCCCCCCCGCAGGGGAAGGCGCAAACCGTGGGGGCTGGCCGGGAGGCAGGAAAGAGGACGAAGTGTCCGTCACCAAAGGAGTCACTGGACTTTCCGATGACTTCTTGGCCGGCCTAAGTCTCTTCCTGCCCTCGTACAGCACCCACTGCCGCATCGGACCAATTCATACAAACCATACATGGCTCGTTACGAGAGCACTCTCGCCCTCGACACGAGTACAAACCTCGTGGGGGTCCACCTCCACAAAGGAACCTGAACCCCCCACATTTACGTCCCTCCAGCCCGGGACACACTCTACGGGCGACTGGAAGGCGCGGTGAAATTTCAATTTCCTCTGATTCACTCATTGTAATCAATTGAAATAGAGAAAAAAGTACTTACTATCACTCCTGATAAACAGAAATAGAAACCAAATACTCAAGAATTGAAGCAAACGACAAGCGGGCAGAGCGATGGCGAACACGTCCTTCCCACACACGGCCGAAAGCAAAAGTGATTTGTTTACCTCCCAGTCCGCGCGGCGCGCGACGATCGGACAAGCAGTTAACTACCGTTCTCCCCTTGTTCGAAGCTTACGACCGTTCAGCTGCCGCTAGCTACTTCCTATTGTTAAAGGACCGATGGTTTGTATTACGTATCGGAACAATTAAAAACAAAAAATTTTTCCTTTGTTGTGAACAATGCAAGCAGTTTCTATCACTTATTGCTCATAAACAATTTCTCCAAATTATTTTAGGTTACACATTAATACAATTCACTTTTATATTTCTTAAAATTAACTATGCTTCCTATAAATGTGAAAAGATTACCCATGTGGTCAGAGATGTGTGGAAAGCTATTGTATATATGCAAGTACATACCTGCACAGGTTGGGAATCAACACATACATCTTCTACAGTTCTTTTGGTTACAATTGACCTTACTTAGGTACTTATCTGCACAGGTTGGGAATCAACACATACATCTTCTACAGTTCTTTTGGTTACAATTGACCTTACTTACTTATCTAAGGCCAGCATCTTGGACAAACCATTTGCAAAGGACTTAATAGAACTAACACTGGAAACTGAGAGGGAGTTGTTTGAAGAAATAGTATCCTGTGACCATTCCTCAAAGCTTGTACCACCCATGGATCTGTGAGCATCTGCTCCAAAGAGGCAAAAAGTCCTGAGGACAAGCAAGTCCCCTTGGTACAGGCTGCTTTGAAGATAGAGGAGAACTTCATCCCTTATACCAGAGAATGGAGATTTCAGCTCCACTCTCCTGCCTTTTCTGAAGGAAAGAACCCTGCTGCACTTGGGTAATAGGCATAATGAAGAAAATCTGGCCAAGATAAACAATGAATTTCAGCAGTTTAAAAGTTATGATGAACAGCTGTTCTTACAACAGTCAAATCCATCAACATTCATACCTAACAGTGAAAGAAATGTAAATCTTTACTTACTAAAAAAGAAGAAAAAAACATGAAAACACCAAGGGAAAGAAAAATATAAACATAAGGACCAAAGAGTGAAATTTCTTACAGCATTCAAAACTGGCATACAGTGGGTGAAAGACACAGAATGACTTATCAACACTGTTGGCACTGGAGTTCGCATGTACCTGGCTGACCAGGGGGATTGTTGTTATTGCTCTCCTTCTTCACTAAAATGTAAACTGATGGGTCTTGTGTTCAACCAATAATGGTTTTCTTTTCTAGAAGAACACAAATTTACTAACTTCATCAATAATACTCAAATGTACCTGATAATGGAGAAACCATATCACATAATTCTTACATTCCCTTCAAAGGTTCATGGAACTCTGATATGATAATTCTAAAAATCTATTCTTACCAATACATTAATACTGTAGCAAAGTGCTGTATGACTTACAGAATAGGAAAGCTGTAGAGTGTCAGAAATTGAATTCAAGGGAATATAGCGGTTATCCTGAAGAGTCGCAGGCCCATTAGTCGCCTTGGCTGCTGCTGTGGCCATTTGGAACTCTGAAAAATAGTTACCTGTAAAGTTATGTCATAAGCTACATTCATACTGAAAAATGACTGTCACTAAATCATACAATATCATTTCTTACAATACACAGTATAACAACAATTAAAACATTACAAAATTGTATAGACTTTGAGTTATTTGTAATTTTCCTTTGAGCATACTGCAACATGAGCTGAAAATGGTTGTTAAACCTCTTAACAAGGGTGGTTAACTGGTGATTGCAGCGAGTGAACAGGGGAAAACCTCTCACTCACTGACTGTGGCCAAGCTCTTTTTCCTTTGGCCTTGGGGAACAAGGCGGGGTGGTTGAGGTGGGCAATTGACAATATGGTCAGGTATATCTACCTAGGAGAAACACAATGTACTTTCAAATTCTGACCTTAGTTCCTACAGAAATAGATATCAACACTGTAACCCCATTTGCTGACACACATCACTATGGTTGTGTTATTGCTCATTAACATTACAGAGTAAGTCACGACACAATCCTGGAATGCTTGTAGGGCTAGCAGGCTCCTCTATTCACATGCCTGCAGTGGACACACCACTCAGATGTACATCCCACCCCTGCTTTGATGCAACTGAAAACAGAGGCATTTCCAGAGGTGAAGAGTTCAAGGGAACTCCAACAAGTAGGTTAGACTGAAAGCCAAAGCCAAATTAGTTGTTCCTATTGCAGCAAGAACTGCAGTGAAACTTCCTTGAGTCAGCTGATGAAAGAGTCTGATGGAAAGATTATCACTACTGTCTTATCTTGGTACCAGCATCCCCAAGTACTTTATCTATTGACTCAGTATGAGCTCCAAATTCTCATCCCAACCTCCAGGTTGTGACAAAACCAGTGAAGGAGGTTTCTGTTCCAGAGCAACTGCACCTTTGAGGATGTCAGAGAGAGAGAGAGAGAGAGAGAGAGAGAGAGAGAGAGAGAGAGAGAGAGAGAGAGAGAGAGAGAGAGAAATATATATTTCATTCTATGGTTCAGGCAACATTCTACACTTCAGTATTTCTTTTTCACGCAATAAAACAATGAATACCACCCATTGAACTGTTAATAGTTCTCAAGAACTTTGGCTTTCTTTATGATATTTTCTCATGGTAGAGACTATTTAAGTTTCTTTTTATCACGTCATTGCTGTAACTTCTGAACATGAATATTTGCTGTTAGTTTGATCTCAACTCGTTAGCTCTTCAAAATTATCACTACTAAGTCCTTTTTCATTCATCTTCATAGATTGTTTGTTTGTATGGTGTTTTAACATCGCATGGAACCAGTGGTTATTCAGCAATGGGACCAACGGCTTTACGTGACTTCTGAACCACGTCAAGAGTGAACTTCTATCACCAGAAATACCAATCTCTCACACCTCTGTGATGCCCGAGAATTTAACTCGCAGCCACCAAGGTGGCAGGCCAAGACTATACCGATCACACCATTGAGGTACATCTTCTTAGTGGAGGATCACAAGATGGCAAAAATATTTATGTATACATATGGCAAGCACCTTGGGCATTTAGCATCTGAAGCCATACCATAAGAGTAAACAGGATACACTGACATCAATTAGGAAGTATGCACACTAAATGCTTGTTAACAGGAAAGGCAGAAAGAAGCGTAACATGAATGCATCAGAGAATGAAAACAGTTGGGATAATAAAACTAAATTATAGGGATATTTGAGGGCAATGAACAAGTATTCTTGTGATATTCTTGTGCTGTTTAAAAATAAGTACCTGGTCGCTATTCACATATATACTCTAAATAGTATGGGAAAGGGTTAATTGTTTATGGTAATTCTGGTATTAGTCCTTATTGAAATACATACCATTGGAGATGGCAATGATGAAGACTCTTTAAAGTATTGTTACACAAAATTCCAATGCAAGACTATTTCTAGTAAACGAATACCACTTGAGTTTTTACCGATGTATCCCTGTGACAGCAGGTTAACAACGCAAGCTAAATTTTCTTGCATTTTACGTATTTTTTAATAGTTTGTAGGGTCTAGCTTCTTTCCTTGTGCAATTCATACATTCTGGGCTTTTGGTTACCCCATCCCTAAAACTCAAGTTCCCCATTGGGACTCCAACCTCACTATGGCTAGGTATCAGATACAATATGAGTAAGGGAATTACAAAAAGGTTCGCTTGCCACAATAATAATGGTACCTATAAACAAACCTAAAACACAACAGCAGGAAAATATGATGTTCATATATTTGCATATACTAAATTAAGAGTGTCTGTATCACATAATTAAACAACTAGGTATATTACAGGGGTACTCCTGTAGATGTTATATACAGTATAGGTAAGTACCTATATCAGGCACTGACAGCTACCAGGCTAGCACACAATGATAAAAACCTTTGGGATGGCCTAGCAAAACCTGTCACACGATAACACCACATACAATTATCCTATTGCATCTTCGACTACAATTAAACGATGGGGGGAGTTCAATTACAAGAAAATAAAATATTTACCGTCATTGGCGTATATTATGGACAAAATCAGCTACACAGAGAAGTGGCAGCCTCCAAGGTCGAGGAAGTAAACAAATGATTTATTCCAGCAAACTATTAGAAAATCAGGGGGAAACGTTTCGCACAGAATTTTAGTAACATTTATAGAATATTCATTAACACAGGAGAGAAAAGGCATTTTTATATTATTATTAATATTTATTTTAATTAAAATAAATTTTAAATTTATTTGGAGCTATTTTAACTGTAGTTCTTACGGTATTACTATTGTGTTCTAGTAAAAGTACAGAGGAAACGAGCCTAATGGTGCCGTTTAAGAGCTCGCTAGTCTTTCAAATTTTCTCTAGTATCAGGATATCCAACATCTGTTTACTTATGATTAAATTATGTCACTGATTTAACATGGCACCTTGGGCAAATCACTTAAATGTTATATTCATAACAAAATTCAAGAGATAGAGAAACATAGAATTAAAAACGATCCCTGTCTATATCAACAGATTTTGCAGCAAGGAATTAGTAGCACTGATCTTGAACAGAAGACATTAAATGTGCGCTGTAAAATCTCGAAAATTACTCTAGACATTCACACACGACAAACATTTTGTGGACAGAGCTTGGCCTTCAATCAGATATGAAGATCGGTGCCTAACTCCATACAGCTTTTGGCTACCCATTAATAGTGGTCTATTGCAATGATATCTGGCATATTCCAGATAATACAATTCAGAGCACCATGTTCCCTAAAAGCAGGCTAATATACTTTGAGTATTAGGAAGATATTTGGACAATTAATACAGAATATGTAGAATGAATCTTCGAATGCAGCTTCATATATGTGTATAGAATTTAAAAAAAACTGTGTGGGTCATGTAGGCAGCCTTTGGCATAGGACGACCAGACGAATAAGGCTACCGATAAATTTATTCAGGGATGACAACTTTGCAAATAATTCTATGTAATTATTTTTACATTGACATTGGCATATTGTTCTTAGATCAAACCAATTGCAGTTAGTAGTTTGAAATTGCGTGCCACATATAGAAGTCATATCAAACGCCATGACATTCGTTCAAGCTACATATTTTCTTGGCTAATAACGTACCTAAGGGGCCGTTAAAAAATTACGTAATACTTTTTTTGGTCATTTTTGACATCCCTCCCCACTTGTCACTCTTCATACGCATGTCCACTTTTTCATGATGAAATCCAATGAGAAGGGATAAAACATTACCTTGTTTCACTCCACTTTATACTGCAATTTCACTTGATAAGACCACTTCTTTATTGACTTTGCATCTACTTTCAATTAGCTCTAGGATTTCATAGTTATGTGTGACCTACCATATAACGCTGGTCTGGGCGAAAAAGATGGACTTAGTGGATTGTATATGCTTAAACGTTGTTACTTGGTCAAAAACCTCTAAAAAAAAACCTTACGTAATAACTACCACAAAAACTTCCCTTTGCGGTTTCTAAATTACGGGGAGATATCTCTCAACCCAATTCATTATTAACGAGGATAACACACCAATATGATTAATGAATAGTACCACGATTAAGTTTCACTTACAGAGCAGTCCTTGTAGACATGAACTCGATCATAAATCGCTATACGAGATACGATACAACTAGAGGTACGCGCTCTCTCTCTCTCTCTCTCTCTCTCTCTCTCTCTCTCTCTCTCTCTCTCTCTCTCTCTCTCTCTCTCTCTCTCTCTCTCTCTCTCTCTCTCACTTTTACATAACCATTAAGTATGAACACAATAAAGGTTTATCAGATCAATTTATATTCTCCATTCATAAAACTGAAAAATAGGAAAAATTAAATAAGATCGAGGAATATTGGAACGCATTTGATGAATTTACAGTTCAAATTAATTTAATAACTAAAAGCTAAACATATCAGAGTAATAACATATAAATGACAAATGAAATTAATCACTCAATTAGAATTATAAATCAATGGCACTCAAATGAAAGAAATTACGACAAAATTCAAAGAATCAGGGCAATCGCCCTTTCTAAATCCACACACACACCACTATACAACCCTAGATAACAGGTCACCTCAAAAGTTGAGCCAAGAAGCTGTTCGTTCTGTCCTGCAGCTGCATTCGGGTTTTGTTGGGGAAAAGAGACAAGTTATACAATTACCACGAATGCAGAACTGACTTACAAGGTTTTAATGAACATAAAAAAAAATTACAATAATTATCAAGTTCGTTTTCAAAAATAAATTCCAAATATAATAGTGTGCAACTTCAATACATTTATTAAATGTAGTGAATTAATTGGTGGTGTGTGTCAATATAATTTTGGGCGATGTCACGCCCATACAGTGTACTACGCACATACGCATACACACCCCTAGAGGGGTACGCAAAGGAGCGATCAGAGGGGCGAACTACTATCCTTCCTTTCCCCTCCCGATGTCTTGACCTCTCCTAATGGCTTCTCTGGCGAGAGGCACAAACAAGACCCATAACACCTTCAACTCTTACCATACGTGATATGCGCAATACACTCACCAAGAACAATTTCACATATATAAGGACAAATGAATTAGCATAACTAAAACCGTAATTATACTTCGTTACTGAAACGTCTACTGACGTTTATGTCAAAAGACTTCGTCTTTGTGTAAAACCATCTTTTCGCTGCTAACCGCACCACAGATACTACCTACTAGAACATAGCAAAATCAGAAAAAAATTATGTTAAGAGTGTCATTCTCGAGTAGATGTGGTTCTTTCACCCTTATTATGTCATACAATATAGACGTACATATCTTTACAAAATATATGGGCATGCGAATACATTTGGTTTTCACATCAATACAAATAAAGTAACAGAGTTCCTGTCTGTCGATTACCTGACAGACGGCAATACACAGTGGAAATCAATCAATAATTTCTTATGAGACAGACACTAATAAGTATAATAAGACAGATAGTAAGGGAACAAAGTGAATACACAAAAACATTAGAAAATGAAATCGTCGCGAGAGGAATTCCTCACACTGGTCTGTAGACACTGTCAGTTGCCTTAAAGCCTTCAGAAGTTGTTTTGGAATCCCACGCACTGCTGCATAATAGCTTTATCAAAATATTTGATCATTGCAATATCTGTCTTTTTAAAAACCAGCTTGTTCATCTCTAATTTTTTTTGTAGAATTTTTTTTTTCTCCAGCCTTTTCAGAATAAATATATAGAATATCATGATATCCTATGTTAGTCAGGTTACCTTTCCTATATTCTACAAAATAGTTTGGTATACATGGTGGAATTTTCTTTTTAAATATTATATGTTCTGCGGTTCCATCATACATTGGCGTTTTTCATCTCCTAAGTTTCTTTTTTTTTTTTTATTGATTCTGATTCAAAAAAGTTTAATTCATTCGCAAACCCATTCAGGCCTTCGTCAACGTCTGTTATATCAGTTAGATTATCAATCTCATGTCTCTTGTTCATGATCACGCAAAAATGGAGATAAATAGAGAATTGTGGGAGACAATGCATAGAAAAGTTTTGAGTGGCCCTATTTGTGTCACGCGGCGATGGAGGAAACACACGACGATTATTTATTATTGAATGCTGAATGTGATGTTGAGTTTAAAGAGACGTCAGACTCACATTGTGCTGGCCCAAAAAGGTTTATCCTAACAGACAACTGGAAATAGAACAGGGTATAGTCTAAGAATAGTTGAATTGCTAGGTATAGAACAAGGCCAAAGGTAAAAAATAAAAGATAAAGGGCAGAAAGCAATACCTCTGAGCTGAAGGGAGTTACAAGGCACATTTAGTCCGTTAATGTTTGCAGTGTGCCACACACAACTAATATTGTAAGCAACAGTCTAATAAGGGGTGTCACGTAAGGCTGAAATCCTAGCAATGAAACATTCTGTGACTGAGCGAAATAAAAAATAATAATAATAAATCGATCATCTGATGTCGCAGAAAATCAATTGAACAGAGGAAACCCATCAGGTAAACAACTGAACAATTGAACATTGACCGGTCAAAACACTTCGAATGGATATAGAATTTCTAGATGATTTATCTTCCTGATTAGGATAAATTTAATTCAATCTTGTAACCACGGAATTGATTAAAAATATATTGAGATATTGTGCCTCATTGCATCTATTTTGTATAACTATGCTTTTCTTTGAACAGCTATTTTCCCTTAACGGCATGACTTGCAAAAGAGCACATTATCTGCTAGGCCATTCAGCCTCACCGGTCTACTGATAACATTGTAATTCCAAGGCCACTCCACACGCACAGACAAATCTATGATTTTTGACACATACGTATACATCACAGCTCATCCTTGCCTTCTACAAACTTTGACGGTTTGCGTTTAATCCATTTCCAATGTGTATTTATATACACTTTTCAAACAGAAACCATATACCATCTACTATTAATGACTGATGTTACACCTCTAATTTAAGGGGGGAAACGTATTTAATTCCCTTAATTTTCTCTGCAACACTTTTTATGTAAAAGTAACAGTTGTAATATTGAAATAGATGGGAATAAGTGGTAGTTTCACAAGTTTCTCTATAAACATCGATAGTAACAAGTATTAAATTGTTATTTATAGACTAGAACAAGCGAAGAGTTCCATCATTGTATTCCTATACCTAATACGACTACAAGTTTTCCTTTTCCATATTCCTAGCAAGGCTCAAGTTTGAATTCGTTCTCTGCAGACAGCGATAATTGGAAATTTCAAATCGATATTTGTAAGTTTCAAAGAGTTTTTAGTCCAGAATGACACTAACAAATTTCAAAGACTTCTTTGTTGACAATAAATTAACGACTCAAATGATTTGTAAATGGGCGACACTCACATAATCTGTAGATAACGACTCCTTAATGGTAGATTTTAAGAAAACAAAGTCCAAAGTGACAGAGGTGTTGACTCCATATTTTTACAAGTCATACGTGTAATTATGGTTGTGATGTTGTCATTCTTCTGTATCGGTACTATTTAGTTCGCGAATGACTGTGCAAGTGTTCAAGCCATATTAGTGAGCAATTAGATAATTCATTCATGAAATTTTCTTATGTTAA
Source organism: Macrobrachium nipponense (assembly GCF_015104395.2). Classification (NCBI taxonomy): domain Eukaryota; kingdom Metazoa; phylum Arthropoda; class Malacostraca; order Decapoda; family Palaemonidae; genus Macrobrachium; species Macrobrachium nipponense. The sequence goes on along the minus strand of NC_087208.1, from coordinate 59,743,644 downwards.
AAAGGTTAGTTTGTCCTCATTGGCCCATGTATTGTGGCAAGTGGGGTCGAAGTTTGGGTGTCGTAATTCATATCTTTGGAGCTGTTGGCTACCTAGCTATGTCTGCGGATATGTAGACTACCAATATATTTTTCAGACATTGTTTTACGGTTTATGGTTATTAGGCTTTTATTGGTGTTAACAGTTTGCGTTTCCCTTGCTACTCTCATAGCCTGTACCTAAGGTATAGCCTAGGTAGCTAGGTAGTACCTAGTAGCTACCTAGTAGACCTACTACTAGGTAGCTATACTAGGTAGTACTATAGGTAGCTACCTACCTACCTAAGTACCTAGCTAATAGTACCTAGGTATATAGCTAGCCAATATAGAGTACCTAGCTACTACTAGGTATAGCCTATACTCGACAATCATGGGGTACCTAAGAGGCAAATAGGGGTTTCTGGGAAGGGAAAAATATAAAAAAAAACGAGTGCAGAGCACTAGTGTAGGGTAGGCTAGGCTAATATGCAATTTGGTAATGGTAGCCTATTAACAATTACTAGGTAGTACTAGCTAAAATGTTAAAGATTAAGCTAGTACCTAGTAGGATACATTAGGTAGGTAGGTAATAGGTAGTGCATTCTAACTTTACTTCCTATCCTAACACAACATAGGATGCTAGTAGGTTCTAACCTGCTCCCTTGGGCCAACACCCCCACCTCTCATCCTGATTTAAAGCACTACAATGAAGGTGCTGTCACACACAAAATTTCTGTCTATTTTTTCTGAGTTTGTTGTTGACTTTCCAAAGAAGTCAACGTTTATTCCGTACTTCTGGTGTCGTACACGTTCTTCTTACTGTGGTTGTCGTCTTCAAAACGTAAACAAACCATCTGAGCTGTGACTTCCCGGAATGATAAAACAACTACTAGGTATGCTTTATAACACAAAGCAACTGATGGGTCATGCTTGCATGTGTTTGATGATGGTGCATAGAATTTGAAAAAAAGTCTTTGGGTTCGGTCCTGGTTAAAAGACGTTAAAAGTTTTATTTAAGAAAATAAGCTAGGGCTAGCCTAGATGGGCTATTCGTAACCTTGTTTACACAACCACAGTCAGACTATTATAAATTAAGCTAGAGAAACACTGCAAAAATTTTTAAAAATTTTTCTTTATATTTGCTAATGTAAAAAAAAAAAAAAAAAACTGGAGCAGACCTAGGCTACTATATAACAATCTGATATTCACGATATAGAATGCGTATCTGTATAAAGATCAGCAAGTTCAGGAAAGTTTTCTCTGAGTCGCATGGTGATTTCTTGGTAATTTTTTCATTTAGGACCCTTTTCATAAAACTATCATGCTTATGGTCCCATAAGCATTGTCTCTCCCACATATCTTCAAACAGAAACTGTCTGGGCAATCTTGTCCCCTGTACCAAGAACTCCATCCTGCATCTGATGACTTGAAATGCTCGCTCTCCGAGATATAAACAAACAATAAAGTCGACGGTAGCGATGGGTTGAATTCGATCCGTACCCTTTTCAAAATTTGTGACTACGACACCAGAAAGTCGTTGTCAAAACATGAAAAGTCGACATCAAATTCAAAAGTCAACGGAAATTTCGCTAGTGTGACAGCGCCTTAAAAGTCATGGGGTAAGATCTAAGGAAGGATGCAAAGTTAACATAGACTCAGTGGTGCTGGATTCCTATCTGGCATAGTCAGAGGGCTCCACTCATTTTGGACACAGCTAGTAGCAGGCACACATTTTCCAATTGTCGCAACCCTGGTAATTGACACGTTCAGTCTAAGTTTGTTTTGTCCTACCTGTATCTGATGGATTTGGTAAAAAAAGAAAACGCTTGTGATTAGGTAGGATTACATCAGGGGTTGGCTCTAAGCCCATTTATCTTTAACATAGTGATGGAATATATTGTATGCGAATGATATTGTTCTATACACAGAGAGCAGGGAAGATCTGGAAATGAAATTGAAAAGATGGAGACAATTACTGGAGGACAGAGGAATGAGAATAAGTGATCTAGGGCAGAATATATGTGTACCACCAATGAGGGGGATGATAGAGAAAGCATTCAGCTTGGTGGAGAACAAAAAAAGAGAGTTGATAAGTTTAAGTATTTGGGATCCTTTGTTAATGCTGGAGGAAGAAAGGAAGTAGAAGTAAAACATTGGGTATAGGCAGGCTGGAACAACTGGAGAGCAGCCTCTGGAGTTCTTTTGTTAGGAAATAACAGGAGTCTTGTCTATAAATATGTAGGGACAATTAGATAGGAAAATCCACTGGTAGAAATATATATAGAGTGAGGGTAGAGTACTGAAAGAATCTACCAGGAGAGGTAGAAAAGGGAGTAGATGTGTGGCAGTATCAGACTGCAGAATAGCGGTTTTGAAAACGAGACTAAACACAGGCAGCAGTTTGCCAAAACAGTAAGTTGCAAACTCCAGTGGAAAATCTGAAGTTTGACACCTTCAGTGGGTGGTTACCGTAGAGAAACGGAACCAATAAGACTAATCTAGAGGGGTGGCACCGGAAGTAAGGAAAGCCACTCAAGAAGTAGTAGGATGTGTCTTAGTAGAAGTTAAGGAGGAGCTTAACTGTGTGAGTTAGGTTGAGACTTCACTTGAGGGCTCAGAGAAACTCAGTTAGGATCTAAGCCTTATACGGGGAGGCTATGCCCATTCTCCCTCTGTTCCTTGTGTAGTGTTGTGTAAAACTTTTGAACTCTGACTTAGTTAATATAAGTAAGATTAATTAAGTGGTGTTTAACTTGCCAAGAATCTAAGGATAAGTATCCATGCCAAACCCTCCAGAGAGACTGGAAAATGAAAAGAAATTAATCTACAATGTTCCTAAGAAAAGAAAAACCTCACCGCAAGTGATAATTGAAGGTTAGCCCATATAACAGATAACCTTCCAAACATTACCAATAAGCTACCGGAGAAGACTGACTATAAAGAGAAGAGAAGAGAGAAAGAGAATAAAAGAAACCCGTAACGGACAATAAACGCAAACCCAAACAACAACGAAGAAAATAAAACAAGCACAACACTTTGTGATGAAAGAGTACCGCTGAAGTTAAAAGGAAAATTTCACTAGACGGTGGTAAGAGCAGCAATGCCGTATGGTATGAAAACAGCAAACATGAGAAAGACAGAGGAGAAGAAGATGGATGTGGCAGAAATGAAAATGCTTAGGTGGATGTCTGGGGTGATGAGAGGATAGGATCAGAAGTGACTACATAAGGGGGTCAACTAAGGTGGTGGAAATATCAAAGAAAGTGCAGGAGGGGAGGCTGAGATGGTATGGACACCTGTTGAGGAGAGATGAGGACCATGCTGGGAGACATACTATGTGGATGGAGGCTCAAGGAAGGAGAAGAAGAGGACGACCAAGAAAGAGATGGAAGGACTGTGTGAGAGGAGATTTACATGAGAAGGGAATTGATGAGGCAGAAGTGCAGGATAGAAATAGATGGAAACGGCTCATCCAAAATGCGACCCCATATAAAAAATTGGGAACCAGCTGGGAAGATGATGATTAGGTACCTACTAAGCATTGATAGTATGCAGCTTGTCAGCTGGTGCTTTGTCTTCCTTAACTGTTTACCCCCACCAGTTTTGTTTGTTTTACATGGGAAGGATATGCAGCCCTGGGTGTACCTGTAAGGAATGAGTAATGTTTGGCAAGAAACCTAGGATGGTAAAAGGTAATCAAGGCTGAAAATTTAATGCTCAGCCTTTGACACCCTTTTCGTTTCACCCTCCAGACTGCCCTCACTCTTTCCCTGCTGGGTTTTCCATGTTCATAGAACTCTTAGTTTCAGCCAAGGGGTTTACCGCTCTTGATGTTCGTGCTGTTCTTGTAAAGGAGCTCAATTCTGTTGAGCCTCCTGTTTTTGTGGGACATAACCCTGTGGTAGTGAACACAGGTGGCACTCGTGTGTGTCTGTTGCTTTGACCTTGTTTTCTGGTGTAGGAGGAGAAAGTAAGAATAAGGTTAAAGAAATGCAGGGCCATGTCTTCTTTCCCTTCATCCTCCTTTTTGTCAAGATCTTCCTGTAATTCCTCCTGATCTCCTTGTTTCCTATCACAGAAAGAAGTCTCAAAAGACCCCAGAATCACATGAGCATTCACCAGAGTAGGGAGGTGGTATCTGCCTTATGTTTGAGAGAGAAACCAACATGCATTTTAGAGGATTTGATAGGGCCTTGTGTTTTCTCTGCAGCCTAACTCGGTCTCTGTACAAGCCATTGAGGAGCTTTGGACCAAGATCTAGTTGTTCCGACACGGCATACAACCTCGTTCCTTTTACAATAGGAAGGTACTAGCGGCAGCTGGATAGGTCGTAAGCTTTCGAACAAGGGGTTCGGTAGTTAACTGCTTGTCCTCAGGCAGCGCGCTAGCTGCGCGACTGGTAGGTAAACAAACCACTTTTGCTTTCGGCCTGCTGGCGTGTGGACGTGTATCATCGCTCTCTGCCCGCTTCATCGTCGTTGCTTTCGTTCGCATGATTGTGTTTTTCTTTTTCTATTTATCTAGTGAAACTGAATTGTAAGTACAATCATTTCATATTTATTCCCATTGAATTCAATTGTGAATTAAAGGATCTTGGTTTCACCACGCCCTTCCGAGTTACCCGAGTGGCCGGGTACTGAAGGGCGTATAAGTGCGGGAATTCATTTTCCCAGCAATGATCTCGTATTGTGTATGCTCCGGTGCCGAGGGCGGGAGCGCTCGCTCCGAGCGTATATTGGGTTGAAATGTGTTAGATGAAAATGTAAGTAAGGTGCTCTTTTCATTTATATTTTTTGACCTGTATGCCCGTTGCCGAAACGAATGCGCTCGGCACGGAAACTTATTCAGTATGGAAGTGGAATCGCAAGTACAGTATTCTTTTTCATTTTCATATATTATTTTTGATTGTAGCAATACTCATTTTGGATCAGTTTCCGAGCTTACCCGGAAATTGATCCTTTCCCCTTTTTATTTTGAATGAAGTGAAATCGCAAGTGCAGTTCTTTTTCCTTTTTCATTTTTTATTGAGATTGCATTGTTTACTGGGATCAATGTTTCCGCTATTTCCCGGGAATTGATCCTTCCCTTTTTATTTGTATGAAGTTGAAATCGCAAGCGCAGTATTCTTTTCATTTCATATATTTTTTGATTGCATCAATTCATTATGGATCAAGGTTTCCATAAACCTTGATCCATAAAGGTAAGGAATGGATCCTTTTACCCTTGCGCTCGGTACCGAGGGCGCAAATGCGCTCGATCCGAGCCCTTATTCATTGTGAAGTGAATCGTAATGCAAGATGCATTTTCATTTTATTCCTTATTATTGATTGCATCAATATTTATTTGGTTCAAGTTCCGCTCAGTCAGGGAATTGATCCTTATGCCCTTGCATTCGGGCCGATGGCACGATTGCTCTCGGGCTCTTATATTGTTGTTGGGTACATGGGTACTGTGCGGGGGTTGGGGGTGGGGAACGAGAACCCCCCCCCGCTCAGCTCCCACAGATGGCCCTTCCCCTTGGGGGGTTGGGGGGGGGGAGGTTATCGGCGTTCTTCTCCTCGCCTCGCCCGATCCGTCGAGCGCGGGGAGGGCGCTCGGTGCCCGATGTACAATTGTATTAGGGGTCTTCCACTCGTTCGGAGAGGGCTCACCCCCCCGCGCGAGGGACTTCCCCCCCACTAATCGCTACTACTGTTATTTCCGCAGGTGCTACTGCCACGAGGGTGGACCTTGGTGAGGTATGGGCGTCCTTCCATTTGCAGGGTCGTGCTAGTGTCCAGGGGCTGCGGTTCTATGTCTGGGCCTACTGCGGTCACCCATGGAGTGGTGACCACGCAACCAGGTGACGACGTCCCTCCTCACCTGGTGTACTCGCCTCACGTGGTAACAGTCTTGCCTTACAGCCGCTGTGAAGTGCCGTTCGCCGTACCGAGAGGGGGGCGTGCTGCCGCCTGCTCGTGGTTGCCGCGCTGCAGCGACCACACTTCCGCTGCCCTAGAGCTCGCCCCATCGGGACCTGCCGCCGGTGGTACCAGGATGTTGCTGGCTGCTGCCTCCACTTCCTGGGTTGTTTCCCGGTGGGCTGCCTGCTGTACCTGCCAATTTCTGGCTGACTGTCCATGCAGTTGCTGCGGCTGGCTGTCCCTTTGCCGTTTGCTGCGCTGGCTGTCCCTGCCGTTGCTGGCGCTGGCTGTCCCTACCGATGCTGTGCTGGCTGTGCCTGCTGTTTCCTGAGATGCCCATAACCTGCTGATGTCGTCCCGGTTCGTGGTGGTACTACCCCAGACTTTGGTCTGTCTGTACAGGTGCGTCCGGGCCCTGTGGCTTCGGCTACAGCAGCCCCGGCTCCGCCCTGGATAGCAGATCTTACGTCTGTCCTGAGGAAGCTGGGAACGAAAGGGGGAAGGATGGGCAGGGAATGGTGTCGTCGTCGTCGTCTTCATCTTCTTCATCGTCGTCGGCTGCCGCCTCTTCCCCTTCGACTTCTAAGGGCTTCACAGCCGAGGAAGAAGAAGGTTGCCTCCTCCCTCCTAAGAAGTCTCCCTCGGGAGCTTCTCGGGACCCGTCTCCACCTCGGTGGACGGGAGGGTTCCTTCCGCTGGTCCTCCTCCTGCTCCTTCGGGAAGCGGGGCCCGTCTCTTTTCTTCCGCAAGGAAGAAGACTACGGGGACCAAGGGGTACCGGCTATACCGGCTAACAACCTGGTACTTCCTCGCCTGGTGTCAGTGGTTCTGCCACTGCATCAGGGTCCGTCTCGGCCCTCGGTCGTTCGCGGGAGGTACCGAGTGTACGGTCCGTCTACCAGCGACCGTGCAGCCAGGAACCAGACCTCTGAGTCCGCTCAGCGTCAGGTTCACGGCACGGGGCGGAAGACTGGTGACAGCCGCTCATGCGACTCTCACCAGACCAGCTCTCACTCTCGCGGCGAACAGCTGGCTAACCCGGGGACGTGACGGTCCACGATCCGACCACCCGGGCTGAGGCTGGGAAGAGGTGCATCCCTGTTCGCACGGTGCCAGCCACGGCTGGAAACCAGCGGACGTGACGTGCCGTGAGGACAAGCACCCGGTCTCACTGTGACAGTGGAGCCTGCAGGTCGCCTGACCGTCGCTCTCACAGAAAGCGACCGGGTACGGCAACCAGCACCAGCTCTTCTGACACTCGAGATCGGGGCCGCTGTGCTCAGTCCAGCCGTTCTCCACAGCGAGACGGTTCGACCAGGCCTGCAGCTCGATCGCCACCGCGTTGGGTTGACGATCGCCTGCAGCCCTCCAAGCCTGCTGGTTCTGCCAGCGAGCAACGAGGGAGCGTCAGGTCTGCCTCTCTCCCGTACCTTCAACCTCCTCGTTTACACCGGGAGGAGCGAGGTATTGAGGAGTGATCGTGAGGGGTGCGCCCCTCATGATCCCACCACGACGCCCTACGTGCCAGGCACGGTTCTTGGGACCGGGCCAGGACGTACCCGCGCAAGTGGATGGGGAAGACCGAGAGGGCTGTCGCTGTTCCCCCCTTCTTAGGAGGAAGGTTCTCGGAATATGCTCTTGTTCGAAGGGCTTAACGGTCCCCCCACTCTGCAAGAGCTGTGACTTCCGAGATCCAGAGGACTTTGCCGAGGTACGGCGCTGATTCGTCAGCACAATGGTGGGGGGACCTCGGGGAAGGATCGCCGCTACCACCAGAGAGCCACGCCTCGGCTCGAGTCGTTTTGGGGCCCGAGAGGGAACCCAAATCGACGGTGGGTCTGCCGCGATCGGAGGGCTTGCCGACTGTGTTGAACCAGGTAGTCCCTCTCGTCTCCGGACAAGAAGGCTCTCTCAGTTCTGGCCGGTCGAACAAGCTACTTCACCTCCTCTACTGCGACAGAGGCGTTTTCTACGTGTCTTCGGACACCGTATTTAAATACCCCCCTTCGGTCCTCCTGAGGTTTCGACCTCGACGAGGACTGGAATGAGTCGGAGTCGGTATCGGCTCTCTCCTGTCAGGTGTCGATCAGCCCACCCAGACGACGTTCACACAGTGGCGGCAGACACTTACCTACAGTATGAGTTCCGTAACACCTCCCCCCTCGGGAAAAAAACGTTTTCGCCCCTTTTCTCCTGACGATACGTTTTCCCAGGCTCTGAGAGGCCATCGCCGTAAGGCGATGGCTGCTCCTTTTCTTCTCCAACTGCTAGTTCCGCTGGGAAGGCGAGCCAGTATCCAATTCCTCCCCCATTCCCTCTCTCCTTACGGCTACGAGGGAAAGGGGAGGGATCCTACAGAGATTTCTCTGTAAGATCCCACGTTAGGGTCTGCGTATAGGGCCGGGGGGACCTTCGGGTCCTACCTGACGTAAGCCCCCCCGGTCCATTGAGGAGGGATCCTGCCCCACCTTCTCGATTCTACGGGAATCGAGGAGGAACCACCAGCCGATATCGTTTGACGAATTCGGTTTGGTGGGGGGGTTTTCGCAGAGTGCTTAGAATTCTACGGATTTCTAGCGCACTCAAGAGTGTTCGAGTTTTTTACGATCCTCCAAACACTTAGGCGAGAAAACACCACGGTCCAAAGTGAGCGAGAATCCCCGATAATTGTTACACGATAATCGGGAACCTCGCTTATGCTCGAATTCCTGTAATTTCTAGCATTTGGAAGAAGACTGCTGCTGAAGAAGAGTATCTCACAGTAGGCGATTAACCTGGAATAGAGAAGAACGGACGGGAACTTCCAGTTTGGCTTGAACTATCGTCTTCGGTATTCTGTTCACCATTGAAGCGTTTCCTTTGGGAAAGACTTCTCCTTCACTCTCTTGACTAGAGAACGAAGGCGGTCGATCTCCAATCCTTTATTCTCATTCCTCGAGGGGAAAAGATTTTAGGATGGAGGTCGTGGTACAGAACCTACAAATATACTACGTATATTACCCTCGCGACATGATTCTTTAACAGTTGAATTGTCCGTGGGGTAGGCAGCATACCGTAGTTAACTCTACGGTTTGTGACCGAGACCGTGTGTAATTGGTATTCTAATTGAATCTGCAACTCGGGGTTGCCGTGCAACCTCCCAGCAGTTATCAGTTTCGATTTTAGATACTTGGTATTGTCATGACAACACCAAATCAGCTTTTGTATTTACCGAAATCCGTTTCGGTAAATATAATTGCTCGAGCGTATTCTTTATGCTCGATGGTTCTAGACGACGCATTCCTTCGTGGAATAATGGATTACCTGGCAACTCAGGATGTACGAGTCACCGAGAGCTACTGCGTATTGAACTGCCTGATAGCGGCTCAGTATCAGCTAGGTCTCGGAGATGCACGGTCGGTTACGTCTCTCTCTCCCCTGGTTGGATTGACTACCGAACCGTATCTCTGCCCAACAATCATGGACTTAGGTCTCTGATTAACGGGGATTCTCGCAATAATGAAGGACCATCTACTGCTGTGACGCTCGATGTTTTCATCGCCTTCGACATTGCGAGAATTTTCAACCAGAGATATCTCTTGGACTCTTTCATCTTTCTGTTTACGCACGGTAACAGAAGTCTGTACTAGTCAACCGCCTGCATGTCGTCACTGCGATAATGCGAATGGATTTTTTGCAGACATCTGAGTTTGTCTTCAAAATATCTCGTATTCGTAGGTGTGCAAGTTTCATTGCTTGCCCCGAATTAACAGATATGTCAGAAGACATCGCCTAGTCTACCGACCTGACAGCTCTACTTCCAAATGTTCAGCCCATGAGAAGCAGTTCTTCAGGCAGTAGTTTCCCTGTCTTCATTACTGGAAGCGCTCCGCATTTTATGTTGGCAAACTCACGAGCCCTCCAGCCCACCGGGGGAACAAAAGCAATCAATAAGCCGGTTAGCGGTTCTTCAGTCTTTGTAGCAACAGGTTCAGAATCTTGAGAATCATTGCTCTCGGTTCAGCTGTGAAGACGTAGGTTGCATTTTCTGTACACCTTCGTCTTCAACGTCACATAGTGTTGTTTCTCCTTACCCGAGAATCAACTATACTATGAGATATCTTGCCATCAAGGAACCTCGGTCTCTAGAAGGCAATTGACTTTCGCCTGTTGGGCACATGCCTTAACAGAGTCATCACCTTGCCTTCTGGCATCGGTGACGAACAAATTATTTGTTTAGTCTCTTGGCATAACCCTTTTAAGGCGAAGGTCACGTGACTTGCTCGGTGCTTGGACAACTTGCCTCCTACCGAACGCAGTCAGTAGGCAGCTGTCAGAGCGCCCAAGTCTGTTACGAACTTCGCTGTGGACTTAGTTCGGTTGTTCCATAACAATCTTTTCTTCGTCCTAACGGCTTGTCACAGTACCCATACCATCGACACCCACCATTGAGTGTCGGTGTCCTATCCACTACCGAGAACAACAACTTCGCGGCAGACGGATAGACCAGTATGGGTACAGGACATCACCGAAGTTTAGTCGAAGAGGGATAGGTCATACGACCCAATTCCCTTCTTTTCCTCTGAGGTAATTGCATGACTTTTCCTGCGAAGTCAAGCATCCAGGGCATGGGGATTCGTGACGCTCGATTTCGTACCGAATTCGTAGCGAAGACTCTGAACCCTTCGGTTCACTGACGATCGGTTAGAGTCCTTCACAATCCCCTCCCTAATGGACTTCACCGCCTTCGATGCGAAGGAGATGCTGCTTTGTCCTGTGAAAGCGCGACCGCGCTTTCTGAAGAAACTCGACATCCCAGGCTGAGTGTTGAAGACTCTTCGTCAGCACCAAGATGACCTAGAAGTACACTCCCTCGAGTTACACAAGAACTTCTCCGTGGCGCAGGTACTGAAGGCAGGGGTCTGTACAACCAGACCACTGGCACCTCCTTCTACCTTTTGGATATTGCCCACAGGTCCTTGGATCGTTTTCCTTAGGACCCGTGGTGGCTGTCTCAACACGTTGTCTAGCTACCCAGACCCTAGCAGGCTGAACAGCATCGAGTCCTGGTGTGACTGTAAGAATAGATAAGTGAATGAGAGAGTGACTGGCTTCTCTCCTATCTTTTTCTACCCCTCTACCTGTGGGTAGAGGGATACGGTCATCACCTTGCTGGATAAGGACGAGATGCCGGTGAGCTACTCGACAGAGCCCCATCCTATCCTTTCACTAGGGATGGGAGCGAATATCCACCACTTCCTCCTACAAGGTGGGGGGGGGAAGTGGATGCCAACAAGAGACAAACCATAACGTTATGTTGCCTCTTGCAAATAGGAACTTGTTCTTGTTTGCTGGTACGAAGAGATACGCTTGCCTCTCTCTTAGTACTTGGTCCAGAGGTCTGACCATTGATCCTGCGGTGCACACCCGATCAATCGGACAGAGGCTTGGATCCCTCCCTCGCTCTTACGACCAGGGAGGCATTTCCAAGGTTGGGCGAACACCAGTCTGTTCACAAAAGACTCAGATTCCTCACCAAGAAGTGAGTCTTCCTATTGTAAAAGGACCGAAGGTTTGTATGCCGTGTCGGAACAAATGACAATTTGTCCAAAATTGCATTTTTTCCAAAACCAACTATACAAACCTGAGGGTCCTTTTACACATAGCCCCACCTCATGCCACCCCTCACTCTGCAGTTTTTGCTTGGGCAAAAGCAAAAGTGATTTGTTTGCCACTTACCAGTCGGCGCGCGCAAGCGGCGGCCTGTCGGACAAGCAGTTAACTACCGAACCCCTTGTTCGAAAGCTTACGACCTATCCAGCTGCCGCTAGTACCTTCCTATTGTAAAAGGACCTCAGGTTTGGTAATAGTTAGGAAAAATGCAATTTTGGACAAATTGTCATTTCTTAATCTAGTAGTCGTTCGCCTCAATAAAATGTATTGGCGAGTTGCTGTGCCTTTATGATGTCTAGCACCCAGTGGGTTGGGAATCTTTCTCATTCTCATTTGTTCCTGAGTTTTTGGTTAAAATTCTATTATTTCCTGATGAAAGATGTGAGATATTTTTATGCCTAGTGCAAGCCATGAGGTTCTACTTAAGGACTCAGCCTCTTAGGCCAGGGTGTTGGAGCCTCTTTGTTGGTACCATCAGGCAGAGGGTATCCAGTAGCACCCTTTCTCTTTGATTTTTTGCTATAATCAGTTAGGCTAAGGACTTGTCCAGTGAGAGAGCTTACAAAGTTGTGCATGGGAGGCCTTTACGTTTTGGAGTAACATTCAGTCAAGTAAGAGTGCCAGGTGTCTGAAGACAATCAGATCACCTTTACCTCATTCTACCTAGGGGATGTTACCAGCGAGTCCCTTGGTACCTAATCCTTGAGACCTCTAATCGTTGCTCAATGGGTTGTAGTCACCCAAGTTTCTCAGACAGACAGACATCTTACCTAAGGTGCTTTGAGGATGTAAGGAGTTAGGCTGGAGTTGAATGGTGGAGTGACAATTGTTTCTCTTCTTTCTTTCTCTGCAAGGTAGCCCTTTGGACTGAGTATAATTTAAGTAAGCCGCACACTTGATCAACTGTTCTTACAGCTTTGGCTTATAAGATATGATGGACAGTAAAACTATATTGTTCATACGCGAACAAACCCTCGGTCTTAACAATAGGATAATTTCTAGCACCTAGCTGGATCCGGTAAAGAAGTAGATGAAAGCAAGGAATCTTGTGGTATCTGGCAACGCATGCGTGTAGATCGGGTGAAGAGTAGTCAAACGCCGAACATCTACGCCAGTCTTTTCTTTACCGCCTTGGGACGAGAGTGGGTTTTTTCCTCTCTTGGCCTTTTCCTGGTTTTTGCCCGTTTCGTTCCTTTTGTGTGTTTGTGTGTGTTTTTGCCCTGTATTATGGCTTCTGCTCCTTCTCGACGTCAGCGTTGGTGCCCCGGAATTCCTGGATTTCCGTGTTCTTGTTTCTTGGCTTCGTCAGCGACGGACCCTCACATCACTTGCAGTAGGTTCCGTTCCAATTTTTGTACGATTATGAATCCTTGTACAAAATGCCGGGCATGGCCTTTGGAGCAGTGGAGGAAGTTTTATGGTAAGAGGGAACGTCGGAGAGTCTCCACCCTTCCTTCTTGGGAGGGCTTTACTCCTATTCCCGATGTTTCGTCTTCCGCAGTAGTCAACCCCCATAGTAGTGTTGCCCCTGCTTCTCCTTCCTTTTCTTCCATTGATTCGTCGATGGAAGTATCGGGAGGTCGCCAGGGTATTATTTGTAATGTAGCCCCCTCTTCTTCGGGAGTTTTTTCGGTTCCCGAGAAGGGTGAGGTTTTTTCATCATTCTCTTCTCTCCCAGAGTCGGAGGCATCCAAAATGGTGGCGATTTGGAAGACGCTTGGGCTATGGGGTACCCCGTCCTTAGGGGGGTTGCTAGCGCATTTTGAGGAGGCTCGCACCCCCTCCCCAGTCCAGCCAGGCCATTCCCCCCCCTCCAGGCCTCGTCTCCACGGGAGGGAGCAGTTGGCCATCTTGTATTGCTCCGCTGGCTGCCGCCGCCTTGTCTCAGAGTAATGCTGCGGCGTCAGCCCCGTTGTTGTCGTCACGGGGCCCATCTTTGTTTATTCCTTCGCCAGTGGCGTCTTTCCCCCTCGTTCAGAGGGGAGGTCGTGACGTCATCTCTGCCGCCCAGTTCGAAACATCTCCCTTCCTTGTCTTCGGAGCCTTCTCTGGGACATCAGTCTGAGCTCATATGCCAGGCGGTGCTTCAGAGGCTGGACTCTGTTTTAGATGTGAAGTTGGCTTCCTTATCGGTTGGGAGGACTGGTAGGAAACGCGTTTTTTTTTTTTTTTTTTGCTTCGTCCCCGCCTTCCGAGAAGAGTGCGCATAAGAAGCTCTGGTGCTGTCTCCCTCTCCCTCTCCGTCTACGCCTCGGGTGGGGTGTGTTAAGGCCATTGGAAGGCTAAGGACCTTGCTTTCTTCGCCGCCGACCGGAGGGGGAACAGCACGGACGTGTTCCCGAGAGTGCTGTGGTTTCGGGCGGTGTTAGTGATGTGTGTTCTGCAGGGGTTGCTTCGCCGCCGAACCTCGTACGTGCAACCACCCCACCCCCTCACTCCGTCCTTGCACATCGCGAGCGTGTGGCAACCTCCCCCGTCCGTGCACGTGATGGTAGTGCCCCTTCTTCTCCCAGGCCTATTCATCGCCGTAAAGACCTGAAGGCGCCTGTCAAGAGGATGAAGGAAGTGAGCACAGAGGTGGTGCAGCCAGAGTGTTTGCTTGCTTCCAACTCTTCCACTATAAGGGATTCTCCGTCAATCTTGTGTGCTCGAGTTTCCCCCCCATCTCACGTACGTATGGCCATCCGGAGTCACCTGTTGAGGTAAGTGATGTGCCTAATGTTTCAGTGGGTCTGTCTCGGAGGCTGATGCTTGGACCCAGCCCAGATAGACTAGTAGAGATTTCAGACTGTTTGCCTACTAACCCCTCTGTGATTTTTGGTGAAGAAAACGCGTTAGAGGAGGCTACATACCCTTCTCGTCGCCGGTGCCAGAGTAGGAAGAAGGGGACACGCAGGAGTTTCTGTCTTCCTTTTCGGAGGTTGTTGATCTCATTCGTGGGTTCAACAATTTGGAAAGTAGGACTCAGGATCGGTCGTCCTACACTCCTTCTTGCTTGGAAGCTTTGGTGGGAGCTGCTCAGGACCCCAAATCGTCTCTCCAGCTGCCATTGTCAGGGCACGTTCAGTCGGTCTTGCAGAAGGTTAACGCCTGTTTCTGACCGGGACGGTTCACTTCACTCCACTCTAGAGGCTCTACCAAACTCCTACCCCCACCTCTCACAAGACATAGGAAGTACTATGCTAAGAGCTCTGCATTTTTGTTGTCATGCCACCTTAACCCCGACGTCATTCGCCTGAATCCGGGTTTGACTATGGAACAGGTGAAGTCAGTGGCTCAGTCCTTATCTCCGCAAGACGCCTTAGCCTTGGAATCTACAGCGGCCTCCATGTTGCAGACGGTTTCTTGGCTGGACCTCTGGTCTGTGGTGATTGCCAAGATAGCTTCTGACAGGTCCCCTGATGGGCTGGTGAGTGCCACCTCGCTTGCCAGTCTTTTGCAATCCGGGGGCAAGGCGTTTTCTTATTTGGCTCACCTCAGTGCCAATTTATGGGCTAATCTTCTGGTTAGGAGGGACGCGGCTTTGTCTAGGATGGAGAGGTTGCTCGTCACTGAGTCTTTGGTGGCCTTGAGGAACGGTGACCTGTTAGAATCGCAATTTTTGTTTCCACGGACCGAACTCGACAATGTGATAGACCGACGTCGGGCTGACACCAAGGACTGTCTGATGCACCAGGCTGTGTCTAAATCAGAGCCCCGCCCTCGGAGATGTTTGGCCCCCCCTCCTCCCCTGGTCCAGCAGCAATCGAGGAGATCGTCCCCTGGTAGGCCATCGAGGACCTCGAGTTTGGCAGGGCCTTCCCGTTCGTCACAGCCCAAGTCTCAGGATCAACGCCCCTGTCTCTCTCGTTCCTTTAAACCAAGAAGAGGCCCTAGGAGCAGAGGTCAAGGGGGCTGTCAGTAGGTTGGGCACCTCTCCCTCTCCTGCGCCATTGGTGGGGAGGTGCCTGGCTGGCCATTGGGCCAAGTGGCAGCGTTACGGGGCGGAGAAGTGGGTGGTAGATGTCCTTCGGGTGGGATACCTGTTGCCATTTGACTTCTCTCCTCCTCTGTCGGACAAGCCGCAGCTCAGGAAGACGTATCCACCAGATTCTCTGGAGTTCTTGGCTCTTCAGGAGGAGGTGCAGAAGATGCTGGACAAGGATGCGATAGCGGAAGTAGTGCGTCCGTCCCCGGGGTTTTACAGTCACATCTTCTCGGTGCCCAAGGCATCGGGAGGATGGAGGCCTGTGATCGACTTATCCACCTTGAATCGCTTCATCAGAAAGACAAGGTTCAAGATGGAGACCCCGCGCTCGGTGTTGGCAGCCGTGAGGGAAGGCGACTTCATGTTGTCGATAGACTTGAAGGACGCATACTTCCAAATCCCTGTTCATCCCATGTCCAGGAAGTTTCTTCGCTTCTGTCTGGCGGGCAAGATCTTTGAGTTCAAAGTCTTGTGCTTCGGGTTGACCACAGCCCCTCAAGTGTTCACAAGGGTCTTCTCTCTCGTTTCAAGTTGGGCCCATGCTCAGGGGATCCGTTTGCTGAGGTACCTCAACGATTGGTTGGTCTTGGCAGTTTCCAGGGAAAAGCTGCTGCAAGACAGGGATCATCTTCTTCGGTTCTGCCTGGACCTGGACATTTTAGTCAACCAGGAGAAGTTGAACCTCGTACCCAGTCAAAGGATTCTCTACCTGGGCATGGTCATCGATACGACAGTAGCGAGAGTTTTCCCGTCGGATCAGAGATTGGAGAAGTTGCGGGCTGTGGTGCACAACTTCCTCTAAAAGTCGCATCAGTCAGCTCATGAGTGTCAGGCTCTTCTGGAAGTGCTATCTTCCCTGGAGAAGCTGGTCCCTCATGGGTGTCTTCATCTTCGGTCTCTGCAATGGAGACGGGGAATTCTGGTCTCCGGCGGAGGACTCACCCCTGTTTATGGTCCCACTGTCATTGAAAGTGAGAGGAGACCTTCATTGGTGGCTGGACAACCAGAATCTATTGAAGGGTGTCCCTCTGCACTCTCTCCCTCCGGACTTCCTTCTGTTATCGGACGCCTCCCTCGCAGGTTGAGGCACGTACTAAGGCGGCCTCATCGCTTCAGGCGTTTGGGGTTTAGAGGTCAAGCAGCAGCATATCAACGTCTTGGAGTTGAAGGCGGCTTTCCTGGGTCTGAAGGAGTTTCGGGGGATTGTTGAGGGTCACTCTGTCATTCTCATGTCGGACAACACTACGGTGGTAGCCTACGTGAACAAACAGGGAGGCCTAGTTTCTCAGCAGCTTCATGCCTTGACCTTCGAGCTTCACCAGTGGGCAATCAGCAATTCGGTAGAGTTTTCAGCCAGGTATATCCCAAGGAAACTGAACATGGTCGCAGACAAACTCAGTCGCCGGGATCAGATCTTAGGCACAGAGTGGTCCCTTCATCAAGTGGTGGCGGACAGGCTTTTCCAGATTTGGGGGAGACCCATGCTGGACCTTTCACGAACACGTTACAAAAAAACAGGGAAGCTGGAAATGTTCTGTTCAGTGGTCCCAGATCCCTTGGCATTGGCAGAAGACGCATTCCAACATCCCTGGGACAACCTGGAGGTGTATGCCTTCCCTCCGTTTTGTTTGATCCGTCAGGTTCTGAACAGGCTGTTGGGTTCACAGGGTCTCAGAATGACTCTGGTGGCCCCTCTGTGGCCTCAGGCGGAATGGTTTCCAGATCTGCTATCATTGTTGTTGGAGATTCCGAGGGAGATTCCGCCTTGGCGGTATCTCCTGTGCTAGCCCCATGCAGAAAGGTTCCACCAGTCAGTAGAATCCCTGTCTCTTCACGGTTGGAGGCTATCAACTATCTCCTCCGAGAGAGAGGCTTTTCTCAGAAGTCGGCTGGGCACATGTCCAGCAGTCTTAGGAAGTCAACCTCCGCGGTTTACCAAGGCAAATGGGCGATCTACTGTGATTGGTGTTGTAAACAGGGTTTTTCTCCACTCGCGACCTCTATTCAGCAAATAGCAGACTTAACCTTCCTCAGAGACGAGAAACTTTTGTCTGTATCTGTTGTTAGAGGCTACAGGGCGGCTCTGAGTTTGGTTTTACGCCTGAAGGGTATCAACGTCTCCTCTTCCTGGGAACTTTCCCTGCTAGTTAAGGGGTTTGAGCAGTCGTCTTTTCCTAGAGAGCTCAAGCCCCCAACGTGGGATGTTTCCTTGGTGCTTAAGAGCTTGACTAAGAGCCCATATGAGCCCTTGCGCCGCTCATCTGATAGGAACCTGACGCTTTAGACAGTTTTCCTTTTGGCTTTGGCATCTTCCAAAAGGGTAGGAGAGCTCCACGGTCTGTGAGTGATGAGGTGAAGCACACCAGGGGTTGGAAGTCAGTGTCCTTTGAATTTGTTCCAGAGTTCATGGCCAAGACCCAAAATCCCTTGGTGCATGATGACAGGTTTGCTTCGTTCTCCATTCCCTCGCTGACTGACTTTGTGGGTGGTGATGCTCAAGAGCTTTTGTTGGGCCCTGTGTTACTATATTAAAAGGACTCGGCACCTTAGACCAGGCTGCCGCAGGCTCTTTGTCAGTACAGGCCGTAAGAAGAAAGAGGTGTCTAAGAATACTATCTCTTTTTGGATACGGGAAGTCATCAGACAGGCATACTTGACTCTTGATGATTCCATCACCACGTCTGTGCAGGCTAGAGCACGTGACGTTAGGGGTATTGGTCCCTCTCTGGCTTTCAAAAAGAACTTGGCTGTACATAGAGTGCTGGGCGCTGGTACTTGGTTACGCCAGTCCACGTTCACCACTTTTTATCTTAAGGATGTTGCCCACAGATCTATGGACACATTTTCCCTGGGTCCTGTGGTGGCTGCCCAACAGGTTGTGTAACTCATAGTTGCCCTTAACGGGGCACCTTTGTATCTTACCTAAGATGATTGTGTGGATGAGAGAATGAGTGAGTTGGCTGGCCTCCTCCTTTCTCTTGTCCCTTTCCTGCTTCCTTTGGAGGATTTAAGGAATTGACACGTCATTTGCTGGACTGGTCTGATACAGGTGAGTGAGGTAGTCATACTGGTAGTGTGGTCGTGCAGTATTCAATATCTTACCCACTATTTAGTAGCATAGGCTCCGCTCCTGGGCAAGGAGGAGTCGGGAGTACTACAAACCCTAGTGCCCTGGTTTGTTTTTTACAGTCACAGTTTTTCTTTGGTTCCCTATACAATGGTTATCCCATATATCATTGTATGTCTCTCAGGTTCTGAGTGGTTAGATTTTAGTGTATCTAGCTTCTCAATGGGCTTTCATTCCCTCTCTAAGAACTATTGCTTTTGAGAGCTGGACTGGCGGGTAGGCCCCAGCCAGGTCTAGGATGTCTTATACCTCCCTCCAAGTATGAGTCTATCCTATTGTTAAGACCGAGGGTTTGTTCGCGTATGAACAAATGACAAATTTTCTAAGACAATTGTATTTTTCATAGCTACAAACCTGAGGTCTTAACGTTATACTGCCCGCCTCTAGCCACCCCTCTTTTTGTCAAGTCATCCTGAGTTGGGAAAGGCTGGCGTAGATGTTCGGCGTTTGACCACTCTTCACCCGATCTACGCATGCGTTGCCAGATACCCCAAGATTCCTTGCTTTCATCTACTTCTTTACTGGATCCAGCTAGGTGCTAGAAATTATTCTATTAGGGAAAAACTCTCTATTACGAGAGTATATATAATGTTCTAAAGGGTCCACAATAATACAAAGTGTAAAAAGTCCATGTATAATTTTGAAGACTTTACAGAAAGCTTTCGAACCCTTCCCTGGGTTCATCTTTTTTTGGACTGAAGATGAACCCAGGGAAGGGTTCGAAAGCTTTCTGTAAAGTCTTCAAAATTATACACGGACTTTTTACACTTTGTATTATTGTGGACCCTTTAGAAAATTATCCTATTGTTAAGACCTCAGGTTTGTAGCTATGAAAAATACAAATTGTCTTAGAAAATTTGTCATATCTGAACCCATCTGTCTATATTGATCAAATCTTAGTTGTTTTGTGAGTTAGCCTATGTCACCCTACAAGGGTAATATGTTGTTCCTATGAGTGAGAATCCAGACATTTCTCATTGTGGTTCACTGCCTAATTATCCTGGCATTCCTGTCATGTGGAATAGGAGATTACAGGATTTACTTGCTCACCTGTTTACTATCAGACAGCACAAGGGGAAATTTCCAGGTGGAGATTCATCATATCAGTTAGATGAGAGACCACCTCCCACGTGATGGTATAATCTGAACCAATCAGTATGTATAATTAGGAGAAGTACAACTTACATTAATTAAAACATTTGCTATTTTTATTTCTTACCTTATTAAATATCTTTCAGGGTAGACAAATTCATCCAAGATGATGAGGGCAATTCTTGTACGGCAGTTTGGGGGAATTGATCAAATGAAAATAGCTACTGATGTGGCTATACCAACTCCAGGTGATAAACAGGTATTGTATAATATTGCTGGTATCTAGATGATGACAATATTAGCTGTATTCTGCAGTTGCCTTTAGTAAGCAAACTTTTCATTTTACCAGAAAATTATTTGCTCTTACAGAAATACAGATCTATACTTACTGGAAAGGTGCATTGTCTAGAATGATACAATTTATTTGATTAATAGATTTATAAAGTAAGCCATGTTTTCTTGATATTTGGCTTGTTTGTATTGATAGCTTATGGACAGATATTCCAAGCTCCTCAGGGAAAGAACCAAGTAATATTTTCTGAAAGATCTCATTGTCTAGGTATGCCTAGTTTGGCTTATTGTAGATGTTAAGTTTGAATTAGACCACATGAATGCCTAATTGTTGTAGTATATTATATGCATTTTGAAGTGTCAGAGTTTGAGAGTACTGGGGTTATTTAAAGGTAAAGATTGAAAGTAATTGTCTTAGTTTTCTATTTGCTTTAAAAATAATATTTTCCAGGTACTAATTAACATGATATTCTCTGGTATAAATCCAGTTGACACATATATTCGTGAAGAGGCATTTTGGATGCTCCCCAGTCTGCCATATGTTCCTGGATGTGATGGGGCTGGTGTTGTCAAATCTGTCGGGAAACTTGTTACAAAGTTTAAGGTAACTGAAGCCTTCAGTTGTAAGTGAATTGGGTTCTTTGAATAGAAGTGTGAATCCTTAAATACCAACTTTTTTCCCGCTGATACATATTCAAAGAACCCAAACACTTGAAACTAAGGTTGCCCTTGGCATCTTTTTCTTGCATTATTTATTTTCCCTTGTGCGCAGGTGTTGATCAAGGTTATTTGTAGCGGTGTGAATCCAGTTGACACTTACCTGCGTTCTGGTCAATACAGCAAGTTACCAAACCTTCCTTATGTCCCTGGCAAAGATGCTGCTGGTATAGTACACAGCGCAGGATCTTTGGTTTCTAGAATGAAGGTGTGTTTTTATTTGGAGAGATACGTGCTTTTAGTATTAATTCAGTAAATAGATACCACATTTAGAAATAATGTTATTGCTTTTTGCAGGGAACTCTTGTGCAGTTTTACATAATTATCAAAATCTATACGTATTTAGCAAATCGGATAAAGAGCATCACAGATTAGGTACTACTTGTTTTAGTGTTTTAACTTGCCTTCATTTGAAAGTTTCAGACACTAACATATAAAACATATTAATTTGTTGTTTTCCAGATGCCTAAAATCTGGACCTGTGCTGATTTTTGAAAAGCTAACTACTTGAGATAATGAGAAATGCATGTGGGCCTTAATGATTAGTAGGTGAGGCCTACTCAGTTGCTGAATACAGTACTTGAAGTGAGGAAAATAGTGGTTAATTCCAGTGAGATGCTGTGGGTAACTATATACAGCACAGTACCATTGATCTAATTTTCAATTATCCTAAAGTCTTAAATCTGTGACCTTCATAAATGAGAATTAGAATATGTAAAATAATCAAGTACTTAAATGTGATGCTCAAGGTGGCAGTTCAGACTTTTGTCCCACCACTCACTACCTGTCTTCTTGCATGTAAGGTGTTGGTATGTGGTAAGGAATCTTTAATAGGAACATTTGGACCCTGTCTACTGCAGATGATTTTTAATTTAAAAGAATAAGCTCTAAAGAATGTTTTTTTAATTGCCAAGAGTAAGTAAGTTCAACCTATGAAAATAATGCTGAATGGTAGCTGTTCCTTCATTCTGAAGGTGCATCTGCTAATTGCTTGAATTTATTTTTTGCTGTACAATGGACCCCTGGTATTCACCTTCTCTGGATTCATGGACCCACGCATTAGCAGATTTCCCTCTGGAACATTTCCCCGTATTATTCGTGGAAAATTTGCCCATCCACGGTATTTTTCTGTGAGAAATATCCAAAAATTCCTGATTTTTTATCAGTTTAATCATAAAATGCACTTTTTGTGATAAAACTGAAAAAAACCAGGTATAAAAATTTTTAGTGGGTTTTTCTTGAGTTTTAACTAAATAGGAGGTTTTAAGCATTTTTATAGGGGTTCCAACTATTTGCGGGTTCTAACTATTCGTGGGGGGGTTCTGGTATGAATCCCCCGCAAATAAGGGGGATCACTGTATTTTATATATATATAAGTTTTTAGTAATTCTATTGAGAGCTGCAGTGTGGCACAGGTTTCTCAGGTTTTTTAAGGTTTATATAGATGTTAATTACTGTAATATGTAGTACTATGTACATACTTCAGTGTGTTTTTCTTCTTCCAGCCTGGTGACAGGGTTTTCATGTGTCAGACTGGTCAGATGGGTTCCTTGGCAGAATTTGTAGCTGTGAACGAAGAAAATGCTTTTCCCCTTGGTGATAAATTGAATTTTGAACAGGGAGCAGCAATTGGCATCCCATATTTCACAGCTTATCGAGCTTTGTTCCAGAAGTAAGTTGATCTTTTGATATCTTTTTGTTTTTCTGCACATTTCTAATGTATTAAACCTAGGAATTGGGGAAACCACAAATATTGTGATATGAGTTCTTTAAAATTAGTCTTTTAACAGAAATAGACGGTGACTATACTTTGGCTACAAAAGGTTGAGACTCGAGGAGGATTAGCATTACTGCCATATTTTCTTAAACTCTTTCAAACTTTTCTGGGAAAGTTGAACGAGTTTAATTTGGCAGATTTGGCCTAATTTTTGAGTGGCGCTGCCATTTCCTCGTGTATTAATGATTAAGGGAAGTCCGTGGTCACAGTACTAATAAGAGGATTGTCTCGATTGTCTGTCACCTCCCTCCATTCGTCGGAATAAAAGCAAAACTCGGAGATCAAAACATTATACTACTGGGCCTTCCTATACATTTTTCGAGTTGCTTGATGCAAAATTTAATTAGGGTTAATATATAAGCTAAAATTATGATAGATTATTCATATTATATAAACCCCAATTAAATTTTGCATGTGTGAGTATATGTGTGTGTGTGTGTGTAAATACGTTAAACGTAAGCGTACATACACATGGCACACATTATTTTAAAAACTAAATCACTGTGAATAAAAGCAAATAGCTGGACAATATGCTCGTATATGTCCATTCCCCGGATTAACCCTTAGCCTCAAGGAGGTTAATCCTGAAAATGTACCTTTTTGGATTAGGATTAAATTCCTCCTTTGGCAAGATGGGAGACGTGTCAACGCTGCTAATTGTAGGAAAGTCTCAACCGTTTCGTAGCTAGAGTATAGTAAAGATTTTCGTTTGTCTCGGGAATAACCACACTCCGAGAGAACTTCCAATTTATGTGAGCTATAATTTATACTGCCAAATCCCATTAGTGGTTGGACTGTTCATGAAATCATACAGGTTTATTGGAGACATATTTTCTGTTGAACCTTGTTGGCAGATGTGATGATTAGAGTTGTTCAGAATGGGTGAAATGAAAATGAAATCCTGGATTTTAATTTTTTCCAAATATCCTCTTGTGAGTACTATGTGCTATTTTTTTTATTGTTGATTTGTGCTAAGAAGTAAGTAAATTATATACATAATGTCTTTTAATGACTTCAACCTTTCAATACCTCTTATAGGATCATGAAATTTTCATAATGAACAAAATTTTACATTGAAGTAATGTGTATCAAATATAGCATGTTGTACAATGCAATTATTATCATGAGATCTGTTAATGTATAATTCAGCTTGGTGATAGAAGTTCACTCTTGACACAATTCGGAAGTCACATAAAGCCATTGGTCCCATTGCTGAATAACCACTGGTTCCATGCAACATAAAAGCACCATACAAACAAACAACCAATCAGTTTCTGTCAACATGTTTGAAAGTTAAATTTTTGAAAGTTTAAATTTTATATTTTATGAACCTTACCTCTCCATTATACATATACAGGCGGTCCCTGGGTTACGACGGGTCCTGGCTTACGACGTTCCGAGGTTACGACGCTTTTTCTTAAATATTCATTGAAAAATCCGCCCTGGGTTACGACGCTTGTTCCGAGGTTACGACGCTGACGCTTCCGACGCTCCGAGTTTACGACGCTTTTAAAAAACGCATACTATGATAAGAATCCTTTATAGTTTAGCACAGTTTCTCTCTCTCTCTCTCTCTCTCTCTCTCTCTCTCTCTCTCTCTCTCTCTCTCTCTCTCTCTCTCTCTCTCTTTGTATTTTCCGACGAAAATAATCACTAATTAGTGTATTTTGATGTTTATTTTCATGACTAAATACATTTTTATAATACAAAAATGATTTACTAATTTTCAAATATTAATTTTGATTAATACTGTATTAGTAAGTTTAATAAGTTGAAATGATATCACATAATAAAAATAATAATTCTCTCTCTCTCTCTCTCTCTCTCTCTCTCTCTCTCTCTCTCTCTCTCTCTCTCTCTCTCTCTCTCTCTCTCTCTCTACTACAAAGATGTATGTTTTTTTTATGATAAAATTAAATGGATTTACATATTTTCAAATATTAATATTAATTAATAGAGCAATTTATAGAGCAATAATCTCAATTCATTAAAGAAAATACCATAGTGAATTAGTAAGATTTTAGCTTATAGTATTTAAAAAATTATGGAAGAATGAAGGAAATCCCAGTCTTCTCTCAGTAACCTTTTCTCGAGATCCAGGTACTAAAACTGTCAGATATATCAAGTTCTGTGACAGCCAGGAGGGGGAAGAGCTGCAGTGTTGCAATCACTGGTCTCTCATTTACTGAGACTCGAGATTTTTTATGTACTTGTACTATTTGTTTTCATACATTCAACTTACCTGTCAGATATATACATAGCTATCGACTCCGTCGTCCCCGACAGAAATTCGAATTTCGCGGCACACGCTACAGGTAGGTCAGGTGATCTACCGGCCTGCCGCTGGGTGGCAGGACTAGGAACCATCCCCGTTTTCTAATCAGATTCTCTCTGTCGCTGGGAAGGTAAACATATGTTTACTTTCCCTCCTGATTTGATTTTCGTGTTTCATCGCCATCGATCTTCTGGGCCGACTTTTACAGGGGAAGTACTGGGATCGTTGGTTGGTTTGGCATACGCTTTTAATAACTTTTTAATAACTTTTAATGAATTAACTTCGAAGTTTTCAAAGAATAGAGGATGTGTAACTACCGAAGTTTTCGGTAGACAATTACATAGTTTGCAAGAAAGGGAAATATAAATATTTATTCATTGATAAAGTGTAATAAATGTTAGAATTTGATTGAGGAAAATAAGGTAACTTCCTATTTGAGGAAGTCAGAAAAACAAGAACTAGATATGCTTTCTTTAGAAGCTTTAATAGCCCTCGTTCTGACAAGCAGTTAGAATATTAACAGTACTAGTAGTGTTGTTTCCTCATCACCTTCTTACTTCACAGAAACTACAAATTCATTTGCAATTTGAAGATAAAGGAATGTAGCTCAAGATACGAGCTATTATAAGGTAAGAAGTGATTATAGTGTTCCCCATTGCAATAGAGGGTGCGTCTGATCGGCTCTGTCTCGCTCCCAGGCCTAGACCTCTTCCAAGCTCACAGGCCCAGAGGAGAAGGAATGTCGAAAGCCTTACGGAGGTTATGGAGAATCCCCACCGATCAGGCGTCCCCTCGGCAGGTTCTGTAGAACGTCCCAGACTGCCAGGGATAGCCATTTGGAAATGGCATCCTAATTCAATGTGTTCCCCATTATTATTATCGTCTTGACAAATAAGGAGAAGAAACATTCAACGGCGTAGGTTAAATGAAGATGCAAGATAATCTTGTCTGGCTATTGGAACCTCAGAAGAGACGGAAAAGGAAGACATCATTCGATAACAGTTGCGGTAGAGGCATATTGCCCTATCCGAGTTTCGTCCCCCCGTACGGCATTGGACGGGGGGGGGGGGCTCTATCCCATGGGGGTTTGAAATAGTTATTTCAATAAATTCCTCATCGGTACATGTATATGAAAATATATCTATTCTGAGAAGAACGAATTAGATATTAAAGAATATTTGTTGATCGAATGAATTATATGGATCTCGTTTAGTGAGTACACATATATATATAACTTTTAAGCTTCTAGCTCCTTGGGCATGAAGCTCCGGTAACGAGGCTCAATGCACCTAAAGCGTCTGAAACAAGGCGCAAAGCGCCTGAAACGAGGTGGCAAAGCAACACCTGAAGCCTGAATATAGGCGCAAAGCGCCTGAAGCACTATGAACCAGGATCTTCATCGGAAATGGAAGTCCTTCTCATTCAGAAGAAAGGGAGGGCTATGTCGAAAATGGAAGTATTGTCGAATTCTAAGCAAGAACAAATGTACAAGAGATCGGAACCTTCCGCACACAGAACCTTCCGCACAAGCGGAACCTTCCAGAAGGCGGAAGATTCCAGATTCGAATAACCTTCCAGACGTACAGAACTTTCCAGGCGAGGATCGCCTTTCAGATGCTCGGAACTTTCCGACAAGGAAACTTTCCAAGGGCGATACGTCTGCTAGGATCCAGGAGTATTCTGATCACGATACTCCTCCCAAGGGCGCCAGGAGTATTCGGAACGGGATGCTCCTGCCAAGCACCAGGAGTATTCCGACGAGCACGATACTCCTCCCAGGCGCCAGGAGTATTCGGAACGTGATACTCCTACCAGGCGCCAGGAGTATTCCGATCACGATACTCCTCCTAGGAAAGCGATACTTTCTGCCGAGGGCGCCAGGAGTATTCCAGCGAACCGAGTACTCCTCCCAGGGCCAGGCGGCCATGATAGTTCGGGGAGCGCGATACCTCCTGCCATGGCCAGGCCATGGTATTCCGAGGGACGAGGAGTTATTCCGATCGGGGCGATACTCCCCATCCCAGGCGCCAGGGGTATTCGGGGAGCGTCGATACTCTCCCTGCGCCAGGTCGCCAGGAATTGTAGTTTTCCGAGGGACAGAGGTAGTAATTTCCCGAATCGCTAGGAACTCCTCCCTATGGCGCCAGGAGTATTCTAGGCAAGATACTCCTGCTTAGCGCCAGGCACTTTCTCCTACAAGAAGAGCCTGACAACCGCCAAGAGTCCTCCAGGCGAAAAGTGAAAGACATTCGAGGCTTCTCTTGATAGGGACGGGAGTTTGGCGCACCAGGCGGCCGTTGCCCTTGTCAGGATCGTCTTAATGCAATAAAGGCAAGAGCAAGTTCGGCTTTTGCCAGGCAGGGACTCAAGATGTAGCACAGGCTGCCGTAGCCCTTGTCAGGTTAGAGTCGGTACTACTAAAAGCCCTTCACCTTTCGAAAGGAAGCGCTCTCCTCCGGTTGCTCAATCTTGTCCCAACTTGAGGAATGGAAGATAGAGCAGAATTGTGAGAATTAGTTCAGTATTAGTAAGAGGATATTAAAAAAAATCATCCTCCTTCTAAAAAATAATGCAACCAACCATTTACAGAAAGAGGGGCAATCGTTTGGAATTGAACAAGATTCGTACGAGCTCTCATTCAGTGATTAGAGGCTCTTCCAGATAAGAAAGGCGTAAAATACGGACTTATCTCCAAGATAATAAAAGCTGGAGAGATTCTCTTCGATCCTCGGTTGTCATTTGCGATCTCTTTCGACTAATACTCATTCGGGATTATTGACGAAATGAACGAAGAGAGTAAGATTTCCATTCTTTCTCTGCATGTCGGAAAGGAAAGAGTGTCGTAGAAGGCTTGCTGTATACGACTACTGAATGACAAGTCATATACGCATACCATAGTTGCCTTTCTGGTTCGCTAACGGAATTATCTATATCCTTACAGGATTTTCCTGGTAAGGACTCGCTTAAAAGTTTATTACGGACAATACCTACTCAGCTTCGGTATTTAACAAAGGTTGTTTGGCTTAAATTTGCTTTATTGAGAGTTTTCTTAGACTCGAGAATAATTTTATTATATCCATTCATTGAAGGGAGTAACTGGCAACTCAGAATGAATGCAGCCAGGCAGTGAACGAGACGGCTGTAATTGTGAGCCAATCTAGTACCATCCGGTTCTCGGTCGTGAACGGTTGGTTACATCTTTCTCTCCTAAGGGATCGAATGCTTCACCGTATATTCCCCATACAATCAGGGACTTAACCACGAATTGAGGGGATTTTTTTAGGCAAACATGAATAACATCGTATTCGTTTTGCTAAGGATATCTCTCTGCCTCGGCGAGGAAAGAATGTAGTAGGAAATTCACCTTAAGATAACGATACGGTTAAGCCTTATGCACACACCGTGGTTAATTACAGCGTTCCTACTATCCTTACAAGAGTTTCCTAGATGAATGCTGTTTACCACAATGTGACGGGATTATAAAGGATTTTAATTCGGCAGAGCACGATTTAACATTTATTGGAAAGAGTTGTCAGACCCTGCGGAAAGTATTCACAGATCTCTTCGCAAAGCAGAAGATGAACGAGCTTCTTATAGATTGCTTCCTTTTCCTCGAAACAAGAGAGGTAGCAAGATACGCCATCTTTAATTTAAATAGGGGAATAAACTTTAGTCTTTTTTCCCCTAGTTATATATATTCTTAACACATATTAAAATAAATGGGCGTCAAAGGAAGAAGATGAATGCATCATTTTGGCAATAAAAGGTTGGATTCACAGAGGTCACGTTCTTCTTTCAGCATGTGTCGGAAGGTTTTTCTAAGAGAGTAGAGATTTGATCGGAATCTATTATAAATATTGGACCTGAAAAACCTATTCACTCTGAGTCTGTCTGCGTGCAGACTGACCAGAAGTAAATATGAATGAGAGGATTTTTCAAGGGAAGCTTGATAATTCCTTTAAATATGTTAAAGACATAGAGTTGCTGCAGATCGTGCTAGATAGAAAGGGGAAACTGTCCTCTTCCGATACCTCTGTGAACCACATAATGGTTTTCTTCCCTTTCAGAGGGAAGAATCACCTTGGTAATTTATGCTATCAATGAACACAGTGAAAAGATATACTCTGTCTAGACAAAGAATATTAGAGATAGTAGAGAATTAAGATCTTCGGGATCTTATACAATACCTCTATACGATAAGAGTAAGAGATCTTATACTTAGAATGGGATCCTAATTTGGGCCTCAGATTCCGTGTTCCGACAAGATGGAACTGCTCCTAATCAAATGTTTCTCTTGGTCCTAAACGATCAAAAGGACAAGTGAAATTTTGGGCTTTAGAATCTGGAATCAAATTCTATGAAGACTCGGCAATGGGTTCTGGCCAGCATAGTATGTTTGGCAAGAGAACTAAAGCCTTTTATTCCTGGATCAACGCTTTCAGATAGAGGTTTCGTTGTCCGGGTAATGTAGTGACATTGTCATCTACAGAAGAAGACAAGGTTTAAACGTTTACTGACAGAGTCTTTGGAACGCGAGGAGGGCTCAAACTACTTCCCAAAAGGTTCAGAGAGATACATTCAAGAGCTAGAAATCAGGAGTCCTACCAATTTCAGCTCAGAATCTCTTTAAATTCCAAGCTCCTTCCCTTCCTTCGGGCAAGGATAGGGAAGCTTCTGCAACGAGAAAACTCATCAACATGTAGGAGGAGAACTCGTTAGCAACGGAAGTATGCAATAAGGATCCTCCTCGGAGGAAGACTTGTCTCTCGGACTTTTGAGATTTCCTATTGTCTACTGGATGGAGCTGACTAAATTTTGATGAATGTGCAGGAGCAATTAGCGTCTTTGGTAGGAGTACTTTCTAAAGAGCCTACTCGTAAAAAAGGATGACAGGCTTCCGATTAAGAGATCCAAATACCGATCTCCTGTCGGGCGCGACGAA
>NC_087208.1:59628884-59708884 GCF_015104395.2 Macrobrachium nipponense | reverse complement strand
AGTGGTTTGTGTGAAAATATTAGAGGCTGTTTCTTTAAACTATGTACTTGAAATGACCCTAGAGCATTCGGAGATCACAAAGGATGAGCAATCCAAGTCTGTCTCAGTGTTATCGCTGATGGCTACTCGCAAGGCCCAACTTTGGAGATAATTTTTTGTTGTAATCTTGTTAACCAGTGAACAGATAAACATAACTAAAAATATGACCTTGTTGGAGGTAATGATATTTATAAAAATAATTTTATAATCATGCAGTTGCTATAGAGGCCTCATTGCCCTAGATTTGTACCCAGTATTGGTCTTTGGCTTATGCTACCAAATTTTTTTTATATAGACTCCGAAAGATAGCTGTAGGAATAGTGAACAAGTCCTACATCAGTTGGAAAAGTAATATAACCAGACCCCTGAGTGTTTTCTAGATTTGGTACAATGATTTGAAGGATTTGTCCTAAAAGGTGTGCAAATTGGAGGAAGACAAAAGTGAAGAAATAAGATAATTAAATGGGAAAGAGACTAAAAAAGCTGGGTGAAAGATCAGTGGCAGAAAGCTGGGACCACTGGGACACTGCATAGAGCCTTTTGCATTTTCTTCAAGTTTTCCCTCAGTGTTTTTTCATATGGAGTCTCTTCCCCACTCACTGCATTAAACTTGAAAATGTATCAGTAATTTAATTTTAAAGTGAATTGCAGTAGTTGCATTCTCTTTTGTAAAATATTTTTTAAGAACTCCAAGTCTACAGATTCTCAACCATATTAAAATTTTTAGGAATGCATGTGACGGGAACAGCTGGTACCCAAGAAGGTATAGACTTAGTTCGTTCAGCTGGAGCTGATGCTGTTTATAATCACAAAGACAAGACTTACCGGAAGAAACTGCAAAATGAAGAACTCTTTGATGTTATCTTAGAAATGCTTGCAAATGTAAACTTAGGTCATGATCTTAAACTCATGAATAGACATGGTAGAACTATTGTAAGTATCATTAGATTTTATTTTGCTTAAATCTTTCTTAAAAGCTAAAAATAAACAAAGTTAAAAATATGCATAAGTTATTCAGAATGATGTTTTTTTGACAGGCAATCCATAACAAGGAGATAAAAGCTTCTCTGTTGGATTTACTTTTCATATATGGATACTCAGCTAATTTGAAACTAGCCCAGCAAGATAATTAATGGAGTCTTACTTTTTCTGCCTGAATAATATTCAGGCAGAACATTATTCATGGCTTACACATTGAACTGTTGAGAGATAGGTCCAAGCACTGCAATTTTCTAATTGCCATGGGCCTTTTTCTCTAGTTTTCGGACTTCTGTTACAGTTTTCACATTAGTTTCATTGTGTGTGTAATTTGGATTATTTTGAAGTTATGTAATGTTTTTTAATCTTGTTCCATTTGGAAGTTTACTCTTTTGAATGCTGTAATAATAATAAGCATCATCTTCACCACCACCACTGCCTCTATCACCATGTGATGCAAAAGGTCACAATGATCATGATAATACACTTTGATAATAAATTCTCCTCATACAGTAAAATATCTTATACTGTACTAACAAATATCGTGCTGGTTTGAAATCTACCAATGCAATATTGTCCAACAGGAAAACTTAATTCACATTACTTAAAATTACCTCTTTCCATACAGCAGAGCTGCTAATGATCTTATCTTTTGTTAAGATTATTAGAAATATTCCTCACAAAAATTTATAATTTTCTAATTCCTCTTGAAGCAATGTATTGTAGGTTACTTTTAAATTATTTGAATAAAAATTTTGCTCCCAGCGGGCCAGATGCTTTTTTTTATAATTTACAAAGATGGTAGTAAAGCCAAATTGTAATCAGATATTAACTGCTGCAGCTCCTCTTGAGGGCGTGGCACTCAGTATTTGCTGGACATTTACCACCTGTTAGGAGGAATCTGGGTTATTCAAACTCCATCCTCTTCGTGGCTTCACCCTTCATAATTTTGGGACACTGACAGAGAACATGTACTTTTTTAAAGTACATACATATCTGCCTCTTGTGCCTGGTGAGTGTACTGTCTGGGTTTTCTTCCATTCCAAATCCATGATTCAGGGGTTATTTCTGGCTTCACTGTCTGTTGTCTTATACTAGTTGATTGAACATCTTGTATATATATGGATTTGCTATTTTCTTGATGTTCTTATCCCCATCATCCTTAAATTGCCATTCAGGTTATCAGAGGTTAATGTTTTGTAAGAACTGAATATGTTTTTACAGTAATGAACATTGTTCTACAAATCAGATAATCATAATCTTCAGTGCCTACCTCCTATCTTTACTCGTCTAGATGGAGGTTAGCTCAGAGAAATGAAGAGTTGCTTTTTTGGACAGGGGAGCTGGGCTCTTGCTTGCATGGTTGGGCTCCTCTTATTTCAGGTTGGTGTGACTGGTTGTCTTTTTGACATGGATTAAGGCTATATGGGTTCAAAGAAAAATGAGTTTTTTTTGTAAAAACTTAGTTATTATGAACATAAATATTCTTTTATACAAACCCATCACTCATATGATGATTTCTTGCATTCCAACTCTCCTGGTTTATCACAGCCACATATCCAGATGACACAATGAGTTAGGCAGTTGATAGACAGGTACCTGAGGCTCCAGGTTACACATGTGCTACCACTGCTCCTCTTCTGTCTGTTAGACCAAAGACTCCAGTGTCTGGCTATGTGTGTTGGGTTCATAGGGAGAAAATTCTATTTTGTTGTAAAATTTTGTGTATGTGTATTTTTGAAATGTATTTCTAACAACCCTTAAAAACAATTTTGCGGGACAGCAGGACCAAGCAATTTCCTCTGGTAAAGTTATTGGTAATTTTCCAAATATTATTATCCCAGTTTTGTAGTATGGCTTACCACCTCTGGTTGGCAGGTGTAGGTACTTGTGAAACAGATTTCTAAGCTATGAAACAGCATTTTCATAAACTTACATAAGTAATTTTCCAAGTAATTACGTATAGAGCTACAGTGAACTCCCTGTATTCATGCACTCTTGATCTTCATCTATATCAAAGGTTAGAATAGGATGCTGATGG
Source organism: Macrobrachium nipponense (assembly GCF_015104395.2). Classification (NCBI taxonomy): domain Eukaryota; kingdom Metazoa; phylum Arthropoda; class Malacostraca; order Decapoda; family Palaemonidae; genus Macrobrachium; species Macrobrachium nipponense. Next base: position 59,705,826 of record NC_087208.1, on the reverse strand, counting down.
GGTCAGTTTTTAAACATAGAGTTATAGATTTGACCTCGAACCAAGATCTGAGTGACTTCATTAAGTCTTTTGAGACCTCCAAACAGGTAAAAGATGTCTAGTAATCCTGGAACTTAGATGTAGTGCTTAAGTGGTTACGAGCCCTGCTTCTGAGCTTCTCTAGTTTTGCTTCCCTCAAGAATCTAATGAAAAAAACTCTTTCTCGTAGCCTTGGCCACCGCCAAATGAGTAAGCAAAATTCAAGCTATTGACAAACATATTGGTTTCGCTAAGGGAGACGCTGTTTGTAACTTTATGCTAGGTTTTATGGCAAAGAATGAGTTGCTCTCTAACACCTAGCCATGGTCGTCAGAAACCTTATGGATATTCTAGGTCTAGACGAGGAAGAAAGTGTCCTTTGCTCTGTTAGGGCATTAAGGTACTAATTGACAAAGCTAAGAGGAATATGTAGAGGCCCTGCCAGCAATCTCTGTTGCTTCATCAGGAATCCCTCGCAATCCATGTTTAAAAATGTGCTTTCATTTTTTCTAAGGAGCCTTATTACAGAGGCGCTCTTGCAAATCCAAGATGATGTCCTGCCTACCTTTAAGGGGAGAGCACATGAAATCAGTGCCGTTGCCACTTTGCATGCTTTTAAGCATAATATATCTCTGTCAGTGATCCTCCCGACTGGCTGGAAGTGCAACTCTGTTTTTGTTACACTACTTGAAGGATATAGAAATGACTTGAAAACTGCAGTACCTTGGGTCTGTTATTGGTGGCCGGTATGGTGTTGGGGGAAGAAGCATAGGAAGCATCCCTTCTTATCCACAACTACTTTGCCTTGAATTTAGGGTGTTGAGTTATTTTTTGAGAAGCCAAGGGATTACGTACTTGTATTGTACCTGGAGTACCCTCCAATTTTTTGGTAGTGGTTTGTTGGTTTTTAGTTTTTGTTTGTTGTATGTGACATCGTTGACTGATCTTTTAATATTTTGATACTGTGCCCAGGACAAGGGTAGATTTTTATTTATTTTGCATTGTGGGTATTTGGAGGACTCCTGTACTCCAAAGCTCACACTTTAAAGTAGAGACTTCACGCAGCAATTCCGCTAAGTCTTTACAGGTCAAGGTGAGCACCTGCAGTAGGTTTCATACCAAGTAAGGAGACAACAGGCATATTTTTAAATTTTAACAGTTTGTTTCACAAATACATCTTTGTTTCGGACTGTTTTTGGAACAGAATATGTCCATATATCCCACCCTCCTATCTATGTGGGATTCAGCTGTGTAATTACGTACAGTAGTACCTCGAGATACGAAAGGCTATACTTACGAAAAACTCGAGATACGAAAGCCAATGCGAAAAATTTTACTGCTCTACATACGAAAAGTTTTCAATATAAGAAAGGTTGTTGCTGTAAAGTCCCGAGATTCGCCCGTACCACCGAGAACAATTTTAAAGCTCCCGCGCCGCCAACTGAGTAAACTCGCCACCATCCTCCCGCTCTCCCATTGGTTCCTGATGCTAGTCACCCCATAAGATCCTGCTCTCCTATTGGTCAGCATCTACCCCTTGTGCTTTAAGTATTCTATTGGTAAAAGGATGCTGTAAATTGAAAAACTTATTCATGCAATACATTTAATAAAAAAAAACATTAGGTAAAGATAGAATAAAGAATAGAAATGAATGGTTATCATACTGTTTGGTAGTTTCAGTAGTTGAAGAGAGATAATGAAAATTTATGGCTTACTGTGTGAAGTGATTGCTTGTCATCGTTCGATACTCGTAGTGCTGGATGTAAACAGACGTTTGGAAGCTTTTTTTTTGCTTGTTTATTATAGTTAATGGTTACTTAATAATTATTTGAAATGAGTACATGCAATACATTTAATAAAAAAATTGTGAATTAGATATCATAAAATATAAAATAAATCAGACTGCTAACAAATTACGTATTTTTTAGAATTCTTCTTGTTTTATTATTACGTTACGTATACATATATTAGGGCTTGTGCCTTGTATGATAAGGCGCCCTATGAGGTAATGTTAGACTAGCGATAATCTATACGCTAAGTCGGTTGGTATTGCACTTCCTCCATCTTCAGGCAATGGAGTGTCTGGGGTTTTGTAGATCACTTACGAAGTCGGTATTATCTTTCGACGATGTGTTAAAACTCATGGTTCGGTGAGGTTCTTGTAGAAAACACTAAGTATAAAAATAGATATAATTTCTTCTGAAGTTTTACATGCTGAAGATCAGATATGATTGTACAAGTCTTCTAATAACGATAGCTTGATCGCTTCTGCCAATGATAATGGCTAATCCTATTCCTCTACATGATAAAGCTTAGGTAAAGAGGTACAGGTCTTCTAATGACGATAGCTAACTCTGTTCTGCCTGTCTACCATCTCTGTTACAAGTTATGAAGGAATAGACAGTAGTTCGAACATATGAACATACTTACAATGACATAGTTTCATACGAACACACCAATCAAATGAGACACGCTACAGATCACGTAGGCGGTGGTAGTTGTCTCAAGCAGGGGAGCTTGGACTAATGTTATAAACAATTGAATGACTACAGGTGACGGCATGTTATCTTTAGCCTACATACTTATTGTATACGTCATCTTTAGCGTCTCTAGTCTGATCACATTCCTGCAAGCAATCTGGTTGACCTCTTTAGTTTTAGACTTTTATATATATGGACTACATTCCATATATTATGTAAACACTTTACATTAGCTCGGTCAGCTACCAAAACCAGCTACTGAATATTACTCAAACTTGACTTGCATTAGACTTATAGGAGTGTGATACAGACACTATGTGAATATATATATATAAGTAAATAAAAATTCATGGTGTACATGAATTGGATTCAAGTAATAAAAATATAAAACAATGATATTGGTAAATAATAGTGATCACGTGATAGATAATGATACAGTTTTTTCACTTCATCTCTTTAAGATACTTATGCTACAGAAAAATACTAATGTACTCTGATACTTGCATAGAATGAAGATTAACATGATAAAAATCATATTTTAACTGATATATTTCATATATGAAATGATAAAATTATTAATGTTTATGCTGATTGATTCGTTGCTTTTTATGCTAACTGTTATATATCTGCGGATATTGTTAAGGTAAAAGGTAACTGATTTGATTATAGGCTACCTGATTTGTTTATACATATGTATATGGATTCGTATAATTATGATTAATATATGTGCACTTTAAATAGATTCCTATTGCGTACACGCAAAGATATATTTAGATTCGTTATTTATGATCATTTATATAAGAGATTCCTATTGCGTAACGCAAAGATATATTTCGATTCTGTTATTTATGATCATTTTATATATATAGGATACATGACCGAGGTTATACTACTTCACATTTAAACTAGCTTTCGAACCACTTTTCGTCCATTACACAGTTCCAGACAACCACCTATAGCCACTGAAACGGCCTTTTTCAATGGTTAAAACAAGGGGAAAATTTGCGCTGGGCGGGTCCAACGTTCTATTTTTGCGCTCATACTTATTCTCTGCATCCTAAGCTACACGATTACGTTCGCGATGAATAAAAAAAACATCCCCAGCACGAGTCCTTCGCCAGCAAAGTAGAGTTGAATATCCTTCGGGTCGTAATTGTCGGAAGTATGTCCCTTTTTGTAGTCGATCCCGACAGTCGCTGGAGCGTTCCACATGAAAACGAGATTAACGACGAGATACGGTGTCGGTGGAAGAAGTCCATGAAATTCCTTTCACATTGTAGGCGGTTGTTACTTGACTGTAGTCGTCTGCTGCGACGAACGATTTTTTGAAGTTGCGATGTGAAACTCTCGTACTGCAGGATACTGTAACCAGGTTCCATTAATCAGCCTGCAAGTGAAATTATACTTGTCACAAGGGCAAAGTAAACTTCTAAACGGCACATCCAAATACAGGGGAGGGAAACAGAGCCATTTAGACCAGACTTAACCCACATGAATTCGCTGATATTTTGGAATTCAGAAGAGTCCGCTGTACAAACTTTTTATCCATGGCATTAACAATGAGTGAACCTATCCAGGTCTATGATGACTTGTAAAAATATCCATAATTATAAAAAATAAATAGATATCATAGGCATCATTACGAATCTCAAAGAAAATTCGATATTACTGGTAGTAAATTACTAGACAAAGAAGTGGAAAACGGAGCTATTTGTAAGATTGCCAGGCAACATAAGAGTCAAAGAGAAGATTAATCATGATTCTATGTGCCCTAACAAAAGTTTCATATTCAATTTTCTCGTGCGCATCCTCTGAGGTTAATTTTTTTTAAAAAACTTTATTAATAGGTAGGAGATGCAACGAAAAAAAAACCCACTATGTAACTAATTTCTAAATAAACTTTGGGTTTTCCAAGAAAATGTGACATTTTCCCATGAATGTTTTACTTGAATTGTAATAGGCTAATGTTGCAAGTAAATATTTCATATATACATATCTTGATACTTCTAAATGTCTATGAGGTTCAGAAAAAAAAATTAATTCATTTTGTTGTTATAGAAATTCTATTTGCTTATTTTGTTCATTAATTTCAAAATGATTGCAAGTCCTTAACTACTTGCATTACACACACGGATAAGAATATGTTATGTGGCCTGTCATGTGACCTATGAACCACATGTGAAGTTCATGAGCTGGAGCATTCCTTTCTCCAGTCAATCTGCTTTGCAAGCGCAAGATGAAGCCTGTGCAAGCAGATATTTGAGGTTAAAGGAATCACTGCTGATACGGGCAAACGCGACAGACCTTCTAGAAACTGATGACGTCGTCACCAGCTTAAGAGTTACGTACTTGCGTAAGAGATACGACTTTAGGATAAATTTTTTGTTTTTAATACTCGACCCACATGAGAGGAATGTCTGCAAAAAAAACAGTACCAAAATGGAACAATATATTAGTTTCATGTTGGAAAACTGCATAATTGTAATTATGTTAAATTAAATATTCCTTATTCAAACTATATGGAAAAGGTTTCCATACAAATTCTATATATATTATTAGCCCTGTATAAGATTCATATAGGATTATTCCATAGATAAACATTTTCACTTCTAGACTTCCTGACTTTAAAATCTCTTTTATTTTATTTTATTTTATTTATTTATTTATTATTAGTTTATTATTTATTTATTTATTTTTTTATTTTTTTTTTTTTTTTCATTGACTACGAATATAAATCACCGGGACAGACAATATGTCAGTAGGTTTTTGGATATGTGTTTGAACTTTTAGCTTATTTGTCATTACTAAAGCGTTAAGTTAGAGTTCAAATCTTTACGCATATATATTTAGATATTTAATTAACCTATGGTTACGTTTTGCTTATTGATTTTATCGTGATTCCTTTTTATTATAATTTGTAACCCTTCCGACTTCTTACGGAGTGTATTATATTGACTCCACTTGTATCCATATTTATCTTATTTTTTTATATTTATTTATTTATATATTTTTTTATATATATTTGATAAATTAATGGTTGGCTTGAATATGTGGAAAAGTGTTCTAGCGGCGTACCGTATAAGGCTACTTGCGGCATCAATTCTATAGATACAAGATATAAATGATAAAGGTATTTAAAACCGCGAGAACCGCTATAATCCAGTCCGGATCCAACATCACGAGTTGTAACTCGTAAGACATTGACACTTCCTATTTAATTATCCGTTATTCTACCAAACCGATTGACTCTGGGTGATCAAATATATTATTGGTTTTCTTAAGGAAAGGAATTCACACAACGTGTTAAGGAGATTATTGATTTACACCACCCGAGTCAGATTATCATGTGTTTGAATTCCATGTTTACTGATTTAGCACTCATAAATATTCCTAACGCACTCAATTGCGGTGGTTTGTTTTGTTTTTAGTGCTATTAATTCTATTATAACGTGTCAAGGTAACTATTAACACTAAGAAGTGTTTATTCCCTCTGTCAGACTCGTAATTCTGTTAATAATTCTAAGTATATTCTTTCAAGGATTGATTTGGCACAGGATAGGCCCTTAAACTGACAGGTGTCTTAGTGTATCCCTTGTTTTCATGACACGTGTTACAATTAGTTATGTGCTTTTTATATCTGTAAGCATTGTAGGCCCAGTAAAACATGGATTTGGCTTTTTCTGTGACATAGTAGGGAACCCTGGATGACGGAATGCAACCAGTTATGACGATTGGTATGAAAGAGATTATTATTACTACCTGGTCGTTAGTCATCTGCTGTGTTTCTTCGGGTTTTCCTCGTCACGGACCTACATATATACTACATTTGATTACATTATTCTGATACACATACCTTAAGTATACTTTTGCTTTAGGGTTTCTGCTCGAAGTGTGTATTGTTTTTGCTTAGCCGCTGACCCTGTTTCGTTCGAAGTGTTTATTATTTTGCTTATTGCTGCTGACTCTTGCTTTGTTCAGTTTGTAACAGTTCTGCGCTCCGACCCAGATATTCAATGCTCGCGATCTCTTGGTTTAAGGAATTTTCTTGTTTAGATACGGTTTTAACAATAGGCACGGATATTTCTATATTGTTTAGTCTAATTAATGGTTCTTTGCAGTATGGTGCGGGATTTGCGGGATAATGCGTCAGCTATGATATTGCTTTCCCAGGTAGATATCTTATCTTGGCTCCAAAGACCTGAATGATCATTTGTCACCGAGTTCCTTTTGGACTGTGATTAAAGCCTTTGAAAAACTCGGTAAAGGACTCATGTTCGTAAGGACTTTATCAGGATAGCCATAGATTATGAACTTAAAATGTACTAGTGATTTAAAAGATACCTAGCCCTTCCTTGCTATTACTGCATATTTACTTTCAGAGGGCTTTAGTTTATGTGAATAAAAAGCTATAGGAAAGAACTGTTTATCATTATTACTGAAGTATACCCTCTTACCCCTTGGTCTGAGGCGTCTGTTGCAATAAAAAAAAAAATTCCTTATTTAAATCAGGGATTTTTTAAGTTAGGTGAGCTGCATTATTCCGCTTTTAAGATATCGAACGCCTGTTGATGCTTTTTAGACCATAATCAATCTACGCTCTTCTTCGTAAGATCTGTTAAAGGAGCTGTCATGATTGAAGAGTTACATATTTACATACGATTGTAATACCCACTAAAGCGCAAAAGTGCTGTATCCCCCTTTTACGTTAATAAGTACCGTAAAGTTATGAATAGCCGACACCTTACCATGGACTACTTTTAAGACCTTGACCAGACACATCAAACCTAGATAAAACATGTTCGGTTTTTAAAAACTCACATTTAGATATTTTACTCTGAGATTATTTGTCTTTGTCTCTGTAGCACTAGCTCTTACTTTAATGTTGGGGAATGTACTTCTAAGGTATTAGAAAAGATTACAAGATCATCCATATAGGCATGTAGGGTATCCCCTAAAAATCTCCAAACACTATATTGTAATTGGGGTGCAACGTAAGCCGGAGGCATACGTAAAAATTGATAATGTCCCCTGAGTGTGCTGAAAAAAAAACGGTGTATGAGGTACAATCACTTAGGTAATGGTATCAGGTAAAAGCCTTTAAGTAAGTCCAAGTTGGTGAAAAAAATTTATTCTAACCTAACAGAGATAAGATGTCGTCGGTACATCGCACTGGAAACTATCGGAAGTCGTTTCCTTGTTTAAGCGACAGAAATCTACGCAGATACGCCAAGTCCGATCTTTTATGGCATGACGTTTGAGGGAAAAATTATATGGGCTTATTTGATTTCCTAATGACTCCTATTACTAACATTTTTCAACTACGTCATTTATCTCTATTTTGAAATTTCATTGAAAGTCTACACGAAGGTACTATATAGCTTAATGTTTGTCCTTAGACCGTATTTTTGTGTTAAATTACATCCGTTTTTTCCCAGAGATCACTCGCTAGTGGAGAAACTTCCTGGATTCAGATAAAAGATAAAAAAAAAATTCTGCTTGAATGACTTTACGGTGGATATTACTTCAGATAGATTATCAGAGAGATTCATCCACGACTGTGGGCGTGATTAAAAAATTAGCAACAATAAAAAATGCGATATTTATAACTTCCGTATCCACGATATTTATACTTTTACGGCTTTGTTCGCGGAAATCGTTATATTTCAGAGTGTCGGGAAGGATTAAAATTTCATTTCCCAGCAAAGTCTTTTTACACGCACTAAGACTTTCGAGGGTGCATGCTTCTCGAGATTTTGCGTGCAAAGTGCGACGCGGTTGTGGGAGAATTCTGTTGGGTCATTTGAACAATGTTACGATATATGAACAAATGTATAGTTCCTTTATATAAGTTATTATTTGATTAACTGTCTCATTTTTGTTCAAAACGGATTTTAATATGTTTGAAAGGTTTATAGGATTTCCCTTGATAAACACGCCTTATTTTGCAGGATGTAAGATAATATTTTGTATCCCCTAGATGGATCTTACAATTACACTAGATACAGATCAATGTTTTTTTATAACTATAGAGGTATCTGTAAGCGCTCGCTTATCCGGACTTCTCATTAGGGAAGTTCGAACAACAGACGGTGAGTCCGTAAATACAGGATAATACGTGTACTAAAGGAATAAACAAGATATTCTAATTTTTACGGCGCGTACGTTGGGCGGGCTTAATCCACCAGTATTATTATAACTTAATGTATTAAATTAAAACGAAAAACCTGCTCTGATTACTTATACGGTCGTGTGTTTCATAGGAAAAACCAATCCTTTTTAATTCAAAAAGATATTGGTATGAACCAACATCGCTTTTTCCCACTCTGCTAGAGTCGCTTATTGTGTGGAATTTGCTATGCTTTGAACACTTCGGCAGTTTTTGACTAACCTTGACCGCTTGACTAGGTGACACAGTAACCGAGTTGTTTGCTTGTTTGATTCTGAAAGGCTACTGTTTCTATTTCTTTTTGTAATAATTAGGATCCTTCTCTTTATTACCATCGGCAACGTATTGTGTGTTTTTTAGCATATGTTGCTGGTTACGTATAAAGCAATGAATGACGAACTATTAGGAACTGAGCGATTACTAATTAAGACGAGTTATCTCTACTGCATTCAATCTTAACTGTTTGTACTTCATTCTTTGCTAAAATTTGAAATAGTGAGGGATCTTGGTCAGCGCATTTGAGCCTGATGAAAGTTTTTTACAGACATGTTATTCCTTGCAATCCAGCCATATTTTTTTAAAGTTAAGTTGAGTCATTGAGGTTCGATATTTTATATAACTCAAAAAAACTCAAGGCTAAAACTGCGATCGGGACTTGCAAAGGAGCATTTATTGTCATGACCCGAAATAGTGTTACCTCTAATTTATATAGATTTGTACGGGTGTTCCACTTGTTTTTGTGTGTTTACTAATCACTACGGTGCTTAACGACCCTATCCATGCATCTGTATAAATACAGACGTCCACTGCGTAAACGCATATTCACTGTTTAATATGATTTGTTATGTAAGGGATTAATAATCACCCAAAATGATAAAATTAACATAGTATATGATTATGAGTATTTCAGTAGAACTTCTGGAAACAGACACTCAAAGATAAAAAAACTCGCAGTAGCGAAATCTCTATGATGTAGATAATTTCTGTAAAACAAAAAAAGTAAGATTAAGAATGTCTCGTAACTTCAGCCACAGGAATAACGAAATTCGACCTGTAAAGGAAACACTCAAAGTTACTCCAAATGTATAAAAAATTGTACTTAGCTTGCTTTTGTGGGGAAGTCACGGCGGTGTTCCGATAACGACACACGGCCTTGGTCCTCCTTCTCTATTTAGCGGACGACCTGGTTTGGCTTCAGTTTCCCCCGTGCGCGTTGTTTCGATGATTCGAGGCCCTTGAAAATCGATGCTGCAGACGCGTTCGGTTGTTTCTTGCAGTGCCGGAAACGCTCACTAACGATGTTTCTTGAATGATTCTAATGAGAGACGAAGCTTCCGTTGCCGTAGGAAAAGGACACGTCGGTTTTGTTTCTTGAAGTTATTCACTAACGATGATACTAAGTTGCTTGACGAATCTTGTTGTTTTCTGAAGTCGCTCACTAATGATGATACTAGGTTGCTTGAAGAATCTGCTGCTTTCGTCGTCGTTGACTTCATGATTTATTATTCTGTTTTTTCTTCGTAGGACGTGTAGAGTTCTTCTGGTCCGCTGGCCACCAATATTAGGGCTTGTGCCTTGTATGATAAGGCGCCCTATGAGGTAATGTTAGACTAGCGATAATCTATACGCTAAGTCGGTTGGTATTGCACTTCCATCTTCAATGGAGTGTCTGGGGTTTTGTAGATCACTTACGAAGTCGGTATTATCTTTACGACGATGTGTTAAACTCATGGTTCGGTGAGGTTCTTGTAGAAAACACTAAGTATAAAAATAGATATAATTTCTTCTGAAGTTTTACATGCTGAAGATCAGATATGATGTACAAGTCTTCTAATAACGATAGCTTGATCGCTTCTGCCAATGATAATGGCTAATCCTATTCCTCTACATGATAAAGCTTAGGTAAGAGGTACAAGGTCTTCTAATGACGATAGCTAACTCTGTTCTGCCTGTCTACCATCTCTGTTACAAGTTATGAAGGAATAGACAGTAGTTCGAACATATGAACATACTTACAATGACATAGTTTCATACGAACACACAATCAAATGAGACACGCTACAGATCACGTAGGCGGTAGTTGTCTCAAGCAGGAGCCTGGACTTATTTTTAATAAACATTGAATGACTACAGGGTGACGGCATGTTATCTTAGCCTACATACTTATTGTATACGTCATCTTTAGCGTCTCTAGTCTGATCACATTCCTGCAAGCAATCTGGTTGACCTCTTTAGTTTTAGACTTTTATATATATGGACTAACATTCCATATTTTTATTATGTAAACACTTACACATATGTTTCATTATAGCTGTCAGTAACTCGGTATCTCCATTAGGTAAAGATAGAATAAAGAATAGAAATGAATGGTTATTATACTGTTTGGTAGTTTCATTAGTTGAAGAGAGATACTAATGACAATTTATGGCTTACTGTGTGCTAGGAAAAATGATTGCTTGGCACTCGTTCGATACTCGTAAGACGGGTAAGAGCTGAATGTAAACAATCGATTGGAAGGTTTGTTTTTTCTTTGTTTGTGAATTATAGTTAATGGTTAATTAATAATTATTTGAAATGAGTACATACTGATTATTTATACATTTTATTGGCATATCCTAAGCTTTTAGCTCTTAGGTTTAGATGTCAGAATCATAGACCAGGCTACAGTAGCAACCGCTAACATAGGCTAGGCTTATTGCTAAGGGACATATGCTAAAGTCCTAATATATGCAGTAATAATGGGGTTGAACATTACATGCAGTTGAATATTACTCAAGTATGTACAGTATTTTGCCTTTTTGGAGTCATATTTCTTCCGTCGGATCGGCGTTGTAACCCTAGAACATGTGTTTTAGGCCTGGAAATATAATTTACTGGGGTGTTTTTGGAGGGCTTGGAACGGATTAGCCATTTAACATGTAAAATGTGTTCCAAGATACGAAAAACTCATAATACGAAGGGCGCCTCGGAACGGATTAATTTCTTATCTCGAGGTACCACTGTACTTGGAAAGATACTTATTTGAAAATGGTATTTTCATGATAAAATAGAGCATACTTACCAAGTAATTGCAGACCAGAGCCCCCCTCTTCCCCACTAGGGACAGTAAGCACAAAAGAAGTGACAGTAAGCACAAAAGAAGTGAGCTCCTCTGTTTTGTTGTTGTTCTTGTTCCTACACAAAAAACAGTTGAATTGCTACCTCAAACATCAAATTTTAGCGGTCACATGAGTAGAAAAGTATAGCTGTGTAATTACAGGCAGTCCCCGGGTTACGATGGTGTCGGCTTACGACGTTCCGAGGTTACGACGCTTGTCAATAAACGTTATTTCCAGGGTTACAACGCATGTTCCAGGGTTACAACGCCTACAATGCTCATCTGGGAGATGAAATATGACACCAAAAATGCAAAATAATCAATATTTGAAGGTTTTTTTGATGAAAAATGCCATAAGAATGCAGTTTACATAGTTTTCAATGCACCCAAAGCATTAAAAGTAAGGTTTTCTTAGGATTTTTGACGATGTTCCGGCTTACGACTATTTTCGGCTTACGACGCGTCTCAAGAACGGAACCCTCTTCGTAACCCGGGGACCGCCTGTACTTGGTAAGTAGTACAGTATATATGAAACTTAATTTTATCATGAAAATACCATATTTACATGAGAAAATTTAAATGTTTTGCAGGTTGTTGGCAGTCGAGGCACTGTAACAGTAGACCCAAGAGATATTATGGGAAGTGAAGCATCAGTCATGGGGGTTGCTCTTCTAACTGCCACTCCTGTGAGTATTTTTACCAGGCATTCTGAAAGTACTCTACTATCATCATCATCATTGCCTCCAATCCAACACCATGTGGCACAAGCAAAGTGCCAGCTGTTTAGTGTTTAAGAATAATCCAGTGAGGTAATTTGTTCACATGCTTGTTAAATAAGGGTCAGTATACAAAAAATATAAAACTTATGATTTTTCAGAATTTTATGCTTTTTCATTTACAACACTTTGAGATATGTGATCATTGGAGTTTTGTGTGTGGGGATGATAAATATCTTCTAAGCTGAACAAACAAAATAATTTTGATGGTTTTGTTATGCATCAGTAATTTAGGAATTTTTATTTTAGTATTGATGTTAGAATCCAAGCAAACTACTATTGTACTTTGAAGTTTTTTTTTTTTTTGAAGGATGAATGGTCTGAAATAACTTCTGCCATTGTTGATGGGATCAAGGCTGGTTGGGTGAAACCTGTTGTGGATAAAGTTTATTCTATGGAAGAGGTAAGTTGTATTGGATTTATGTGGACTTGAAGAGGGAATAAGTAGCATATCTGTAGATAAAAAATTTTATGTAATAAATTTTTAAAATAAATGGTGGACAAAACCAACGAATTATACTTTCTATATCTTTATATAACCCATTCATCATGAAATACCCTTTCACTGTGCAGAACACATCCAGGTACACAAAGTCAAATGTTCAAATAGATGGAAAACCCCCATACATGCTTGGCTAAGTTCTCATTCAGCTGTGGACCTTTGTCCTCTTTGATTGTGCTGCTTCTCTCCAGGCTGACGACCTTCTAGGCAGTTGTGTCACATCCCTTATCATTTTTCATTTGCAGTGAATTGTCATATCATGGCCATTTTTAGTGTGTTGTGATTTTATCACTTTGGGCTTGTGACCAGCAGCTGTTGTGCTGTCAGTCTTGTTACTGTGAGAAGCCAATTGAAACATGTTTCGTTCCCTTGTAATCTCTTTCGTGTATGAATCATCATGTTTTTCTAAGTTGTTTTTTTATTTAATTTTTTTTTTTATCAGGGTTTTGTTTTTATTTGTTTTTAGAACTCAAGTCTGTCACTTTATGACTGCCTTTAGCATCGGCTCCCTTTCCTGACATGCTCAATAGGAGATTCCAGTTTGTTATCTTTACAACTTGGCTCCCAAGTCCCTCTGTACCAATAGAACATTTTTATATTATGTTTGTTTGTCAGTTTCAACAAACATATTTACTTTGCTCTCCAAAACTTGACCAGTTCTTGCTTTTCCCTCGTTAATTCTTATTGTTACAACAGCTACTTAATGCAAGTATCTTTTGATTTCAAATATCTGCTCATTTTGTGTCTTATTGATTAGGTAAGAAGGAACCCTTTTTATACCAATTTTTTATTGATAGTATTTAGGTCAAATTAACCATTGATAGCTTCTTATTACCTTGTAATGTTTTGCTTAGAGATGTTCACTGACAGGTGCTTTGCTTAGATGTGCATGTCAGTTATTGCTAAATATGTCCATATAGTTTTTATGATTTTGATTATTTAGAGCAATTCATTATTAATTAGGGTTTGTGTTCTTGGCTTTTTACAGTAATTTTTACTGAATGGATTTATTATTATGTATTGTAAAAATGTTTTCTTACATCCTTTGTTCATATATTTTGTGACAATTTTTATTCTGTATTATATGGTTACAGGATGTAGTTAATGAAAGGCCTCACTTTATTGAATAACTAAAGGTGTAGCATAGATTGATTTGCACCTCTCATAGACACTGCAGTAATTGTACATTTAGATTAGAGAAAACTTCATTATTTATGTAGTGCCTGTAAGGATCAAGTTTATATCCCAGGTGTGCTTGTGAAAAATGCAAGAACTGGTCCCAGTTCAGTGGCAAGAATTTCTGGTAGTTAAAGGCATGCCAAAAATTCAAGTAAGGGGTTTGTTATACTCAGATATATCTTCAAATCCCTATATTTTAGCTTCCTCTGTCCCTCTGAGGCATTTGTGTGGCCTCTTATTCCTTCAGATTTAGAAGTAAGCTGTTCTTTGAGAGCCATCACTTCTCAGTGGGAAAGAGTTATTTTGCAGATTTCTTCTTTGGAGTCAAACATTATGAGGCAATGTAGCACGTAAAGCAGTCATAGCACTGCTGCTTTTTCGGTTGATTCAATTTTACAGCATGCTTACTGGTCTTTCATCTAACTTGGACCCTAAAAGGTATGCAGTTTCCAAAACTATCTATTATAGGAACTTTCACTCTCCAGCCTCTCTCATTCACATGAAAAGATCATTTGCAAAGCAGAATGGCATCAGATACTCACAGTACCAGAATGAGGTCAAGAACCCACGTCCCCTGAGGGCAGAAACACTCAAATAAAATGGTAACATATACATATCACCACAGTAAACATATCAGTGTGATCTTCTGAGAATGAGGCAGCAGACATTTGTTCAGAGCAAAACCTCATGAAGTAATAAGTGGGACTTCTGTAGACACTGGTGTGTGGTTTGGTTATTTGCAGTGAGGTCTGTATTCTAGTAAGATCTGCCAAGTTGGAGCAGGTGGGGAATGCTTCCTTAGATTAATGCTATTTATGACTAATGGGTTTGTTTGAATAAATGAAAACTGCTTTAAGTGTTAGAAAGTACCCCCGTGCTAATATTTCAGAGATATCATAAGGTAAATGTTCAGGTTTCTTTGTTTTACCAAAGAATGTTGGATTTTATGAATGAGGGAAGTGAAAGGAGATATGAGTCAGAATAATAATGTACAGAGAGTAAAAGATGTGAATACAAGAGAAAAAATGAAAGATGAGTGAATTTTTATTGAAGCATACAAAGGGTTACAAACTAGGCGAGGGATGTAAAATGACAAAAGTACGAAGATGAAGTTATCAGTGTTCAGAAAGGCATATGGATTTGGACTTTGGACCAGGTTGTGTGTTAAGGTCTGCAAATGCTCAACTTTATCACCTCAGGTAATCATCATCATTTTGTCAGCCTCTTACAGAATGTTGTTTACTTACTTCCACATAGAATAGTAGTAATTTGTTTTTGTGTTTATTCTGATTCTTTATTCACTTTATAATTTTACTCTTTGTCTTTCAGGCCGGTCAAGCTCACCATGACATTATACACTCAAAAGGGGCAAAAGGAAAGCTTGTTGTCAAAATACAGGACTAAGGGTTTGCAAGATTTTTAGCAGCCTTCTTGCCAATGCTTATTGTACTTCTTTAGTATACAATACATGGTCTTTTGAGGACCGCAAAAAATTTCTTTAACTTAGAAATAATAATAAGGAAAAGCATAAGTTATATTGAAGGGGTTAAGCTAGTAGTACTGTACTGTTGCCTTCAAGAATTTTGGTGCACATCTTGGTATGCTAAGTGAGACATTTAGTAAATACACTCTGCAATAAGTAATACCCATTTGTTTAGAAAACAAAAAGCTGTTTGCACTGCTGCCTGCAAAACGATGCTAAGCATGTACACATGAAAAAAAAAAAAGAAAGTTTACCTGATGATAAAGTACTAATTTAATTAGTAGATACTGATACATTAGGTAAAACATTGTGGAGTTGCCAGATTTCTTCTTAGCTTGCTGTGATGTCCTGTACAGGATACTTTTTATACACTTTATACACTGCCAGTGTTTGCATTTGGAATGCTTATGAACTGGATGTTTCAGTATTTTAATAAAATTGCAATATATTGCATTCACGTTTGGGGTTATTTATCCAAAATACCCAGTTTGAATAGACAATTTTTTTTTCAACCCACAAAATATCCATATAAATTTGTTTTAATTTGAAATGTAAAATTTTGTCTTCCTGATGAGAATTATTTTTCATTCAGCTTGATAAATAATGAAAATATTTGTCACTGGTATTTTATTGGCCCTTTTTCAGTAATTGAATTTTAGGGTGTCAGATTTGCAAATATGATTACTAGCAGAATTTTTCCAGGTAAAAAGACAGCCCTGATCTATAAAGCTATTAATTCCAAAGCCTTGAAGGAAAATGATAAATTCAAACTAAGTTTTCTGGATGCATAAAAAGAAGTCATGGACTACCAGAACACTTTTATGAGTGGTTTCATAGGTACCTTGTCCTAGAAGTTAGAAGATACCGCCTTGGCATTAGGGGATTGCTTTTGAAAGTTTTTTTTAATATTGGGCATCCTTGGCTACCCAAAATCCCATGAATTCAACACTGAAGGTGTCAGTATCATTCTGCTTAAAACCCCAACATGTCTAATTCAACCTCTCTAGATTAGGGGGTGTAGTGAGGTTACCTCCTCAACCATGATACAATGTCGCCTTCGCTGGTGAATGGCTTAATCATGTCCTTTGTAATTTTGGACGCCATACTTTCTTGGAATAGGCCTAGATAGCTTGTAGTTAAACTCACCTTGCAAGCTCCCTCAGACTGCTAAACTCGTCTTGTAAGCTCCCGCAGACTGTGTAATGGAAGACCTTCAAGATCCAACTCTCACATAACTGCGGCAGTGTTTCCAACAATTCCTTAATTACATTAATCACACAACAGGGAGTTAATAAGTATGGTTAAGACCCATTACATATGGTACTCTATTAGGAGTATTGTTCAGGATGGGTCAGAAGATCCCACCAAAGATAATTTGGTGAAGATGTGGAAAGTTTACATTTGCTTATGCCCGAGACAATAAAATTGTGATGGAAAAATGTTTCAGCTAGAATCTGTTATGAATTTGGTGGATTTACCGTGAAGGCTATCAAAGATATGCAGTGAATGAAAAAGTATAACTAAGACATGAAGCTTGGGGAAAATAAAAAAATGCTTGATCCAAACAGATGTTATACCAGGTGAAGAAGAAAGCAAAGAAGAAGCAGCAGTGCCAAAGAGCAAGTTTCCATCAGAAAGTGTTACTGCTATAGACTAATGTCATACACGGTATGACTGTAATATTGATCCATTAATACGGTCTATGAAAACGAGAGGGAAAGATACTACTTGCCCCCACTCTCTCTTTCTCACTCACTAGAGGAAGTGAGAGAGACATTCCCGAAGTCTCTCTTCTCTCTTTCTTTAGTAAGAGAGAATTGAGAGGGATGGGTACTTTCCCCAAACTCTTTTTCACTCACTAGAGAGAGAATGAGAGTGAAAGAGCCTTGGAGAAGTGTCCCTCTCCCTCTCCCTCTCGTGAGTGTGAAAGAGAGAGAGAGAGCCGGGCGCACGTATCTTGCCCTCTCATTTTCTCCCTCTTTCGTGAGAGAGAGAGAGACTTTCCCCCAAGAATCTCTCTCTCTAGTGGGTGAAAAGGAGAGAGAGCTTGGTGCAAGTATCTTTCCCTCTTGTTTTCTCTAGAATGAGAGAGGGAGAGACTTTCCCCGTCTCTCTCTCTCTCGAGAGAGAGAGAGAGAGAGTGAGAAAGCGAGAGATCTTGATGCAAGTATCTTTCCCTCCCTCGCATTTTCTTCCTCTAGAGAGAGAGAGAGAGATTTTGGAAAGTCTCTGGATCTCATGAGAGAGAGAAACTTTCCCAAGCACCCTCTCTTCAGGTCTGTCTGCAGTCTCTTTGGAGCCTTTGGATTCCATTTGGAGAATGGTCTCCACTTCAGGGATCCAAGCCTTAAAACTAGAATTAAATGGAGTTCAGGAGAAGAAATCGTTGGAAGAAAAGGAGGTCCGAAAAGTACGCAAGATAGGAAGTTGCCCTCTCTCTCTCTCTCTCTCTCTCTCTCTCTCTCTCTGGGTTCTCTCTCTCTCTCTCTCTCTAGATATAAAAACGAGATGAATAGACTCTTGTCCCAGCTCTCTCTCTTTATCCTCAATAGAGAGAGAGAGAGATTCATTAGGGTTAATTTACAACACATTCGCACACAAGGATGAAAAGTTTACTGATATTTTTTTTATTCCAGCAATTATTCCAGTAATTATCAATTTCCCTTCCATTGCCTTATGAATTAATATTATAAATTTAGCTTTCATTTTTCACATTCACGTTAATGTATTAACCATGTGAATATAATAGTTGATATAATAATCATAATACCTGAGCGTTATCACGAAAGTTACTTTATGAGTCGGTCAATTCTAGTGATTCTCATTTCCTAGATGGCTCTAATGAGACCCATGGGCCATTTCTTTTTTGGAAACTTTAGTGGGTTTTGAGAATTTGGGACGGGGAGAATAGGGGGATTTTCTAGTTTATGTTTCTGGAAACTACGAGTTCTTATAACTCAAAGCGAGAGAGAGAGAGAGAGAGGAAAGCAGCCTGCATGTGATAAAATAGTTAACAGACAAGGACAAATATAAAGAGAGGATATTAGAATTACAACAACAGAAAATGATATAGTAGAAAAACAGAGGAAGGAACATATAAGTAAACTGAAAGAAAATAACAATAAAAATTGAATAACAAGAAAATAGTTAAAAAAATGCATAATCAGTTGTTAAAAAAAAGGAACTAAAAAATGATTATGCTGATTTTCGTTTTATCTATACTCATCGTCAGTAAGTAATTTTATGTAAATGGTATGCTTTTTTCCTTTACTATGTAAATGGTATTCTCATTGCTCAATATATATTTTTAAGACATTATTGCTAGGTGAAACTATAATATAATTAATCCATATTAGTCTTTTTACACAAAGCACTAAGGATTAAACCACGTATGGCATTTGAAGGGAAAAGTGTTGTAGACATTATTAATGTTTTTTTTAAGTGATGTCATACATCTTTATTGCATTAAAAGAAATGCCTGCTTTAATTAAGATACACGAGAGGTAGCTCTAATGGAAATCGCGATTTCTCATTGAATCGGGATTTTTTCTTCATTATGTTCTGGCGATCAACATACTTAGCTTTCTCATCCTTTCACAAGATAGATAGTCTTTTGATGAACATATTATGTAACAGAGCGATTAATCAAAAAGACAACAACGGGAAACAATTCCCAGGTGTTTGGTCGAATTTCTTTATAGTATTATATGGCAGTGCAGTCTGTTTACAAACGATGCCACAGTTCTTCATCATATGGTTGCGGTGTTACCATAACCAACAGTGATAGTCCCATATCAGCTGGCTTCTGCAGGAATTAACCTTGTGTTTAAAAGAAATCTGAATACGTACTATCACTGACCTTAATATATTTGCTTGTAATGTAATGTATTGTATCATTATTTTGTAACGAATATCATACTAGTTACGAAATGTTTCATGTATTTATTTGCTAAATGCTGTGTTTATCATAAGCACTACTACATGACAAATCACGGATTTGAAATCGTTGATAATTTTTTTTTCAATTAAAATTCGTCGGGAACCGCATAAATCATCTAATTGCTCACAGCCAAATGACGGCAGATGTCACATAATGCATATCCGGCACTGTTTAGTATCTTATAGCAAAGCAATGGATTTTTATTGGAAATTACCCTCTTTTAAACGCAGTAGTGAGACACACCTAATGCCCAAAAAAGAAAAAAAAAATGTAAAAAATGGATCCGTAAAGTTTTCTGAAATGAAAACTATCGTGCCGGCTTTGTCTGTCCCTCCGCACTTTTTCTGTCTGCCCTCAGATCTTAAAAACTATGGCCAGAGGGCTGCAAATTGGTGTAGTGACCATTCACCTTATAATCATCAAACATATCGAATTGCAGCCCTCTAGCCTCAGTAGATTTGATTTTATTTAAGGTTAGAGTTAGCCATGATCGTGCTTCTGACAACGATATAGGATAGGCCACCACCGAACCGTGGTTAAAGTTTCATGGCCGCGGCTCATACAGTATTATACCGAGACCACCGAAACATAGATCTATTTTCGGTGGCTTTGATTTTATGATGTACAGAAAACTCGATTACGACGAAGAAACTTAAGCGCATTAGTTTCATCTTGATATTCCAGTTTACTTCTGCATATGTAGTAGTCTGGCCTATTAAAACGATTGCATTCCATTCTTTGTACGTAATTCGCCTACATTTACCGTACTCTTCCCATGTCTTCCGTCAGTGAACTTCAGCTAACCAATCTCCTTTTTAACTACCATATAATCATTTTCAGTTTTGACAACTCTACTTTTTCGATGTATGTATTAAGCTTTTGTTTTATATACTGTCTTCTACATAAATATAATACTTCCTACATATATGATCTATCACATTTCTCCCCATCAGTTTGGTTTCCTTATTTGGTCTTCTACCACCTCTTTGACTAGCCTTGCCAAATCAGATGCCATAAGGTTTTGGAACAGGATTATTTTGTTATATTCTTCTCTATTCTTTACACGGTAATTAGACCTAATATGGCATTGGTGATGGGTATTCCAGGCTGCCACAGTTGTTTGTAAGGCAAAAATCTTTTTCCTCTAACCGCTTATGGTCACCTTTGTCAGTTAACTATATCCCTATGTATTTTCCTGTAAATTGAAGCTTAATTGTCCTCTCTCTCTCTCTCTTTTTACCTATTAATCTAGCTGACCCCTGACTTTTCTTATATCCTTGGGACATTTGTTTCGTGAACTCTGCATGGGGTCTTCCCTTTCCTTTTGCCATCAGCTGAATATATTCATTTGTTCCATTCTCTCCTTCGCACATTAGCACACATTTATGTAATGTACACGTACATATATCCCATCGGCATTTATGATCGCGTATTGGCAAAAAAAGTTTTTTTTTATATAGATACAAATCATATAGTATTGTCATAAATCTATCACTTCGCGAGAATGTTTGTTTACATTTATCTGGCAACACTGACGGTGTCACCGCAACCGTGTAATCGTGAAACTGACGTCTGCAGAATAAAATTTTGTTGTGTTGGCAGGTTGACACATCTCCCGTTGCTGGAAATCGCCTCTTCTCCCACAAGACATGATGCTGAAGGCTGTTATATTAATCGGAGGCCCCCAAAAAGGTATTGTGGCTTGTTGAATAACCGGTTCTGTGCTGTTAATGACATTTTCCTGCCTTTTTTAAACACAAATCACTTTCTTGAAGACCTGACGTGCCCTTGTTTGACCCGAGCTGAGTCTGCTAACCTTATTATGACCCCACTGTCATATCATGACCCTTACGGGCTGCTTTAGGAGCAAGACCCCGTGCTGGCATAAGGTCAGCTAAATCTAAAACGACAACAATATCGTGACTTGTCGGTTGATGGCAGAGTCTGGAATTTGTTAGGACATTTGTGTGTGCTACCTAGCCCTATATTTAGGTAGGCCAGCTACGTAGCCTAAGCTATGGGCCACGTATGCCATATCATACCCTAGACTTGTAATAGGCTGTGAGATGTAGGCCCACCGAGGCTCATAGGTCTGTCAAGCAGTAAACTAGCTAGTACTAGATTGTAGCAGACTCCCAAAGGATAGTTTAACCTGTATTTTAAATTTTATTAAAAAGCTAGCCTACTACCACGGCCTGCAATCTTATCAGTCACTGACCAGAATACTCAATGTCTTGTTGTGTTTGGTTATGATATAGCTATAGGTTTAAGGTTTTGCCATATTTATCCTAACTGTACACAGAAGCTTTTTCCATATTTATATATTATGTCATTTTATTAAATATTTACACATCAAATACATTTTCAAACATTAACCTCAACTTTACTTGGCAACTCTTCATCAGATTTAACTTCATGGTCATTTATTGGTAAGTATATACTGTGTACATATTGTAAGTGGTAAATAGCTAAAGCTAGTAAGTACAGTAGTTCATTTCCATATGTAGCCAGAAACATTTGTCATGCAAATTTGTTGTCCATGTTTCAGTATCATTCAAGACTGTATTTGACAAAGGTTCAGTAGAAGCATAAAAGTAAGGGACAGGATATTGGTATGGCAACCGTATCCCTGATTGCGATAGATATTGGTACGGCAGTGAATTGCGCATGCATCAGTTTCAGACTTCCTGCTGTACAAATAACAGTGTAGTGGGAGTACGTCAGATTCTGTCAGTGGTGCTGTATTGTGCTATTGACTTGCTGTAGGTACGGCAGTTTGCTAATCATGCAGCAGTTGCCGTACACTGTTGCTAAGAGCTATAGGTACGGCAGTAGAAGATCAGCGACAATAGTAATAATAGTCGAACTGAATTGTTTCGCTGAACATGTTCAATTCAAAATGTCAAAGTGAAGCACCATGCTGTCATCACCACAGCACCAAAACATTTTGACAGTAAACGAAAATATGAAAAATTACAATAATACTTAAACATACTTAGATTTTGACTATACCTATATGTACATGAAAAATATAACTAAACTAATATATCTCTGTACTTCAAATCTTCTTTGAATCTCCTCTGAACTGTGTAATAATACATCAGTTTTCACCAAAAAACAGAATTTTTCAGGTTTCAATGAGCTGAAAAAAAGCAATAGACGTCTACGAAGAGTCTGACTTCCAGAAATTGTATATCTGTAGGTCACGAACGATCGAATCGGTCCTGAAAAGAGGTCCAAAGAGTAAATTCAAAGAAGACTTGAAGTACACAGAAATCGTGCTCTACTGTATTCATGGTAGTAAGGAAAACTACCAAAGTCGATCCTCTGGTAAACGGCCTAATCAATCGTAAGTAATCATCCAAATCAGGTCTATACTGACAGCATGTTTCCCATATTGGACACACTACTGACTGCTGCACTACCTTACTAGCTAAACTTCAAATCTTCTTTGAATCTCCTCTTCAGGGCTCTTTTCAGGGCCGATTCAATCGTTCGTGACCTACAGATATACAATTTCTGGAAGTTTGGTTCTTTGTAGACGTCTATTGCCTTTTTCAGCTTGTTGAAACCTGAAAAAATTGGTTTTTGAGCAAAAACTGGTGGATTATTACACTGTTCATGTTGCTAGGTTGTCATTTTCTTGCTGTCACTGATATGCCTGAGGCGGTAAACAAGGGTTCGCGCATGCGCAATTCACAGCCGTACCAATATCTATCGCAATCAGGGATAGGACTGCCGTACCAATACCCAATTCATAAAGTAAATAGGTAGGTCTTCATTCCTTGTAAGTTGTCTTCAACAGAGACCCTATTTATCACTTGATTAGTGTTTTTGTTTCTGCTCATTCTTGCCATGCTTCATGGCTTCACTGACTTTTGACATTAAAGGGAATGGCAGAATTCCATATTGATATCAGTTAGTACGTACTAGTATTAATAGATCAATATTTATATATTCCAGGGAATGGCAGAATTCCATATTGATATCAGTTAGTACGTACTAGTATTAATAGATCAATATTTATATATTCCGGAAATTTATTGTGTTACAACTCAAGAATATCTTTTATGAATTTACTGGTTATTGGCTTACATTTAGGAATGGAATATATATCTTGGAAGATCCCAGCATTCAGTTTGCACTGTGGTTCTTGGTAGAAGGAGCTTTATCAAGTAGGGAAAAATTGTATGATGGCTGATTCAGTACTGACAGGATACTTTCAGTTAAAGGGAGATTTAGCAAAAAGGAAGTTCTGTATCATCAAAGAACAGAACACAGACATGTATTAAATAAATGTCAACGTTGTCCATGATAGATGCCTGGTTCCCTATTGGCAAAGTTACTGATTTGTTATACCAATATTGAAATATAATAGTATTGTTAACTACAGGGCTCATAATATTGATAATGCTGTTGACAGCTTTTGTGAAGGGTAAGATGGCAAATCCAGTGAGCTAATATGAATTAAAGCTTAGCAGTAGAAGACAAATAATTGATTGTAGACGGTATCAAACAATTGATTCCAGGCTACCAGCCACTTGACAGTACTGAATAGTAAAGCTGTATCTCGGATAGTGAATTTCTCTTCTCAAGGAGCATCAGTAAGGTTTGTGCAACACAGAATTTCATGTCATAAGTTTCTGAAGGAAGTTTTGTTAAACAAAGATATGTATTGCATATGACTGCTTTAGAAAGTTTAGCTTTTTCGTGTCTCTTTCATTACTGATCATTTATATGAAACATATTCTCTGCTAGTTGGGATTTGGGATGTCCTCTTATATACATGTACAGTGAAAACCATAGCATTGAAACATAATTACTACTAAGCTCTTTGCTGTCCTTGGACAACTCTCGCAATTAGGCCACGTGTTCAGCAATTATTTCCTTATTGTGAAACACTAATGTGGACATAGAACTTTCAAGTGCAGAATTTACTATTATTTATTAGTCATATATTACTTTGATAAGGTAAACCCTGATATGTACGTACATGCTCTTTTGTAGTGTTCAACCAGCATTAGATGTGGATATAGATTGACTGAACCCCAGTGATGCCAGGTTTTTCTCTTCTGCAGAGGGATGTGGTAAAAGTGTTCACATTCATGAGACGTCATTTGACGTATATCCAAAGGAACAAAATCTGCTATAATCCAGCAGATAATTTGCATTTGACATAGCAAGAAAGGCAATTACATACTAGGTCATTGACATTCTTGGGAAAGTTGGAAGTAAAATAAGAGAAAAGTTCTCATAACTGGAGTTCTTTAAATTTGAATTAACATGCCTCGTTGAAGTAGAGTATGAGTTTATTAATAATTTCAACTCTTAGTTTTAGAAAGCAATTTAAGAAAAAATCTGTGCTAAAAACAACCTTTTTGTTCCATGATTTCAGTAGTGAGAAAATAAATTTATGCTTATGATGGTTAGGGTAGAAGTGTACTGCATTATTATTTTTTGGTACATATGCTGAGGTTAATTAAGCTTATAACATTAATTACTGCATATACTTACTTTGTAAATCTTGTAGTATTAAAAAGTTCCCTGTATTATTACTAGACATCAACAGTATCTGCTGTTTTCTCTACCAGTACAGTGTGTAGTATTTTTCTTGTGATAATTACAGAAATATAACACAATACAGTACTGTAAATAATGCAGAGTCATCACAGCAACAGAGGTTAATAATTGAATTTTTTTTAGAGGAGTGGGTATTGTCTTTATATTTATATTGCAATACACTCCCTGAACAGCTGAATTAGCCCTGGTCACTGACCAGCGCTAATTCAGGTGTTCAGGTAAGTATTACAGTATTAGTTTTATTATGAAAACTTCATTTTTCCATTTATGTCTTTTGTGCTATGCTGCAGATCAAATGAGTTATTAGTCAGATTTTCTTAGGATTGTCAACCAACCCCTTGCAAAAGGCTAGCAACCTAGAGGAAATTACCTGTGAATGCTTTCATTGGGTTGGGTGGATGGTCGTTTGAATATATTGTGTATGAGCCATTGGTTGTCAACTAAATTTGTAAAGGTGTTTATGTTAAAAAATAATCAACTAAATTCGTAAAGGTGTTTATGTTAAAAAATAATCAACTAAATTTGTAAAGGTGTTTATGTTAAAAAATAATCAACTAAATTCGTAAAGGTGTTTATGTTAAAAAATAATGTACTATAACCAACGTGAGGCTTTTATATTTATCAAGTAGCTCTTTAGATGTGATGCATTTCTTGATAAATCTTTTAAATTGAATAGTAAATGTAAAACTCAGTTCAGTTAGGCTAGGAAATAAGTGGGATTAGCATTAGCCTTGCGATACCTTGAAAGTGTTGAAGTGTTCGGCTAATATACTATAAGATCTTTGTAATTACCATACTTTAACAGAATCATCCAATAAATTTACAGGCTACTGGCATATAGTTAGGGGGAAGACATCATATAAAACTGAATATATTATGAAATAATAATTTAACTGGACATTTTTTTATTAATATTTTGAAACATTAATTTAGTAATTCTAAAGTTAGTGTTTTATTCCACCTGTACTTTGTTCCTTTATGTTTAATTTTAAATAGTATGTCTACTAACATTGTCAAGTGGATTGTGTAATTCAATTTTTGGTTATATTTTTGTAGGACTTTGTACTGCACAGCACAGAAACTAGGGCTTTATTGCTAGTATTGGATGCCCAAAAGGTTAAAGGGAGTTTGTACTTTACAAGGTCCATTTGTTTTTGAAGGTACTCGTTTCCGTCCTCTATCCCTCGATGTTCCAAAGCCATTGTTCCCAGTGGCTGGCTTGCCCATGATCCAGCACCACATAGAAGCATGTGCTTCAGTTCCAGACATGAGGGAAATTTTGTTGTTAGGTTATTTCCCAGCACAGCAGTTGCAGCAGTTTGTAGCAGATATGATTGCCACTTATAAAATTAGGATAAGGTGAGTGCATCATATAATAATATTTATGAATGATTTGAATGATTCTGGACAGTGAAATTATTTCTACTGAGATCCTAAACCTGTGAATTAGAGTTGAAATATGTTATTTCCCAATTTGAGTCTCTTGTTTGAATAAATTTGATATGTGATTGCTTTGTTAGGTAGTACTGAAACATCCTCGTTCATTAGACACATGAACTCTGTATGTTTTATTCTTCTGTACCTGTAGATACCTCCAAGAATACCAAGCATTGGGCACTGCTGGTGGTATTTACCACTTCCGTGACCAGATCAGTTCAGGTAATCCAGATGCCTTCTTTGTGCTAAATGGAGATGTTTGTGGCGATTTTCCTCTCAAAGACATACTCGAATTTCACACTAGCCTGTCAACCCCTTCTCTTATAACGATCATGGGTACTGAAGCTACTAGACAGCAGTCGACGATGTACGGATGCATAGGCAAGTATTTTTTTCATTCATTACCTGTAAACTTTTTTACTTTATTTCTCTAGTTCAGAATTTCACAAAATATCTTGCTGGTGGTAATATGTATAGTATTCACAGTAATAATAAAGTTAAGTAATTCTGTAGAGTACGTATGTGGTTTACTATGCTGAGTAACTATACGTAAATGTTTATTTTTGGCAAGTTTGTATTAATACAGTAAGTAGTATGCTGTAATGTAGGGAGGTTTTTACCAGTTCCCAGCTAGCCCTAGAAGATTATCCTATTGTTAAGACCGAAGGTTTGTTAGCTATGAAAAATACAAATTGATTAAAAATTTGTCATATCTTATCTGTAAGTAATAATGACTATTGCATGTGTTAAAGTAATTTATATAAAATAATTTGTGAGTGAATAGGGAATGTCCTACTTTAGAAAAAAGGTATATGTTTATTGGTGATTTGGTACTGTACAGGCTTTCTTCCTTCTTAGTAGTATTTAACATGGAAGTGACTAATGTAAGAAGGGAAATAGTTAGGTAGTGCTGAAATTGGCGAAAAAAAACAGCAGTTCAGGTTAAATCTTGTATTGTTATCACATCAAAATTATTTATGGTATTTCTTTTTCAGTGATGACAGTGAACTCACAGAATCTATTCAGCTTGAACAAGATATTCTTATGCCAATAGCTGGTACAGGACAGGCATTTGTATATTCTACTGACAGGTTAGTACTGATTTCTTCTTCAATAAATTATGCATAGAGGAAAAAATAAATTATGCATAGAGGAAACTAAATGCTATTTCCAAAGTTTCATTGATACTTATGGCATTCTCTGTCGCTTTATTAGTGGCTAAAGCACAGTAATGTAATACAGTAATGAAGTATAGAGATTGGATAGAAGAGTGGCTAAGTTGAAAACAAATACAGTAATAGTTATTAATGGGACAGTCTCTCGTTGTCACAAGTGGTGTTCCTGGTGGGTTGCCACTTGTTCCTTTCTCTATATTATTTACATTAATGACTTGGGTATAATATTGACCAGCAAAATAATTAAGTTTGCAAATTATACATTAATGACTTGGGTATAATATTGACCAGCAAAATAATTAAGTTTGCAAATTATATAAAAATGGCTATCAATGCTAATAGTAATGATAAAGCAATTAAATACTACAGTATACAGTTGAAGAATTTATAATTTAAAAACTAATTTCATGAATGACCTAATTGACAAAGAGAGACTTGTCACCAAGAAATTGAAAAATCTTGATCCATGTGACTCCATATAATTCTGTATCAAAAACAACCAAATTTTATAGCATGCAATTCAGTAAACTTTACATGGAAAAAATGTGTCAGCCAATCATTTATCATTTGAAGAGATGTCAGATCTGCCCTGTGAAAATTGAGTACTATCTTGGAATTCTAGAAACATTAATAGAAAAAGAAATAGATGGCCTAATATAAAAGAATTCCCAAGGGCAATGACAGTAAAGTATACATAGTAGTACGTATATGGGGAGTGTTTGGTGTGTTGTAAATTATTGTCCCACAGCTGTTTCGATATTGTATCACCTGTTCCCCAGTACAGTACACGATAGTTATTGTGTTACTGAACTATACAGATAGGTTGTATTCAAAGACTTTTGTGGGTCTGGCCTGAGCAATTTTATCTTATATGTTGCATGAAAACAAGACCCCTCCACTGCTGACTGCAGTGTGCCTTTTGTGATACTAAAGACAAGAAACCCCACTAGGAAAATTCTGGACTAAATTGCAGATGCTAAAGAGGAGTTTCAATAAAAGTAGTCTTGTGGGTTTCTTTTGATTAATTTCATTCATGTAGAACAATGAGTATATAGTAGGCGTTTGAAGTTCTGGATCTTTCTAAATTGAAAAGTTTGAAATTGATGTATAGTATGGTGTCTTTGAAGAGGGTATATGGCCTAAATTTCCTAAAATTTTTGGTTAAAAATAAAGCTTTTCAAAGCTTGAAGTTTATTTGGGATTTCCTAAATGGGAAATGTGCATGGGTAACAGATGCCGAACAAAATTTTTCAGATGGTGGTCCCAGATTAAAACAGCTGGTTCAGCAATCTATGCAAATCGCCACTATTTACAGCTGTACCACAAGCTGAAGAAGGAACGCTTAGCTGTAAATGGACCTGACAAGCCTACCGTTGTTGGTGATGTGTATATTCATCCATCTGCCACTGTTGATCCTACTGCAGTTGTAAGGATTGTCTGGTTTCTCACATGCTGTAACAATAAGCACAATAATTATATATCACTGTTAATTTTGAATTCACAGAGAAAATTTAATCAGAAAGATTTAAGTAGTTAAATTTTACGTGTGTCAATTATGTATTCAATATAAAGTGTCTGTACAATATCAAGATGTCCTTTGAAAGAAGCTGATATAATTTTGTCCTTGTCTCTGTTTGTCTAATTGAATGCGTGATATTGGAGAACATTTACACATCATTGTTAAAAATATGGTTATTTGAAAGTTGTGAAGAAATCAAAATTTTTTGTAAGCTGTATGGTTTTGAAATTTAATATTGTACTGCAATTCAAACTGATGCTGGTGAAGAGTCAATACACTTATTTTTTCAGCTTGGACCAAATGTGAGCATTGGAAAAAATGCAGTCATAGGGGCTGGTGTTCGCATTCGGGAGTCAATTGTGCTTGGGAACAGCACCATTGAAGAGCACAGCTGTGTCTTATATACGTAAATATAACTTTACTGAAATGGTTTTCTTTCTTTACAAAGTTCTAAGTTTCTTTTAAATCTTTACTATTAAGTCTAGTTAGTGATTTAAACAAAGATCAAGAAGAGAGACTATTTGAACAGAAAGCCTGCTGATTATTAATGAAATGAAATATCAGTGGGTGAAAAGAAAAATAGGAAAATATGTATCAAAAGTCTGCTGATAACTAGGGACTGCCTGTATTTGTATGTATCCCTCGTAGTTGGTAGTGCCATAATATAGGCATTACTTAGGTTCTCTGCAGCATCCCTTCAGCCTCTTGCTCAACCCCTTTCAATCCTATTACTGTATCTCCATCCATTTCCTTTTACTTCCATATTACTTTCTACCCTAGCTTAACAATTGTTTTATAGTACAACTGAGAGGTTTTCCTCTTGTTACACCTTTCAAACCTTCGTTACTCTGTTTCCCTTGCAGTTCTGAATGACCTCATAGGTCACAGCGCTTGACCTAATTCTATATTCTATCTCTTCTATAAATCTATATCTTGCATTATCTTGCTGAGGTGCTTATAAGTAGTACTCACTGACAGTGTAAGAAAATAAGTAAGCAAGCCTCACTTAGCATTTAATTTTTAGTGTTGTCGGATGGAACTCGACTGTTGGATCATGGACTCGACTGGAAGGAACACCATGTGACCCCAATCCAAACAAGCCTTTTGCGAAGATGGATAATGTACCCCTTTTCAACAGTGATGGCAAACTCAACCCTTCAATTACAATTCTTGGTAGGTTCTAATCATGTACAATTAATTACAAGATTAGAGATACACATCACTTTCTTCTTTTATTAGGGTCTTAGTGTTTTAACTAAATGGAGGATCACACTTATGTAAGCATCTTGTAACTGTCTTTCTAATGCTAATTCTTGTCAGTTGTACTTATCTGTATGTTATTATTTTGCTTTACCATGCAGTTTGCATTGAGCGCACTTTGTGGAGCCCACTGCTGACATTACTCCTTATTATAAGCATTCTACAAAACAGTAATTAATTACATATAGTAAATTATTGTCCTATCTTTTTCATGGTTCTTTATTTAGTAAATTTGATTGAACAGCACAATTGAATAACAACCATTTGTTCATTTTGACACATTTTCTCAAATATTTTTGTATCAGAAAAGTGAATAGCAACTGCATGGTTTCCAGTATTAATTTTGTTAGTTTGAAATTCCATAATGAAAAAGTTCATTAATCTCAAAGCTGGCATTTGTTGGTATGTATTAATTGCAAGCCACAATAATTACCATACATCTCTGGTGACAACAAGAAATGTCATTTGTGCTCAACGGCATAAATAACATTCTACTCCAGACCAAAGGAAATGTTTTATGACACAAAAATTAAGTATTTCATACAAGTTAGTTAATCAGATGATGCCTTATGTAATTTAGAACTAACCGAGTTGCACGAGCTTGCTTCAGCTAGAACAGCAAGAGAGCAGACAACAGTTGGGATGGATTGAGTACAAGTTCATTAATCAAAAGATGCCTTACTCCATGTATAACTAACTCAGTTGCACCAAGTTGCTTTAGCTTGAACAGGAGGAGAGTGGACCACAAATGTGACTGAACTGCTGAAACTATTTATTGCTGGAGGCAGTCTACAAATAGTGGGGGAAATCCCAGAGATGGAGGCTGCCGAGAAGTTGCTGCAGATGGTGTGTGGGCTAGAGTGGTAATGGGTAATTGTTTCAGTAAGACAGGTGACAGAAACTGGACTTCTGGTTGGCTCAGAGGATCCCATCCTGA
Organism: Macrobrachium nipponense; assembly: GCF_015104395.2. Taxonomy (NCBI): domain Eukaryota; kingdom Metazoa; phylum Arthropoda; class Malacostraca; order Decapoda; family Palaemonidae; genus Macrobrachium; species Macrobrachium nipponense. Next base: position 59,674,277 of record NC_087208.1, on the reverse strand, counting down.
TGTGACTTGTAGTGGGCATGTAGGCCTATTTTTTCCCCTGAATGTGAGATGGGTTGTGGCAAGAGAGTCCAGTAGTCGATAGGCTGAGTCTTGTAGTGCTTTTTGATACAATGTATTTCTTGATAGCTAAAGGGAGAGAGCGTGCACTCAGGGACCAGTCTCAAGTTAAAGTGTTTGATAATGCCTCTGCCACAGCTTCAGGAGTCCAATGTTTATACTCTTTCTTTGGAGCAAAGCAGAAAAACTTCGTATGCATCCCATCTTTCACGCACTAAAGAAGTCTTAGATGGTGAACAGGTATTTGCAGTATGATCAGCACAGAAGATTGGAAACTTTGTCTAATAAACACACAAAAAAAATTACTGTTGTGGTGTATCTCTATTAATTTCAGAGACTGATCCTGTTCCACATAATTCTGCTGTGAAAATAGAAGCATTGTTAGACATATGAAATTGGTGTGTTTTATTCGATGATATGGCTGCAAATCCCATGAGTGATGGAAATGTAATTTTTAAATGTGTCAAAGTCTAGACCTTTTGTATGATCCAATGTGTCAAAGTCTAGACCTTTTGTATGATACAAGGAGGAGGTAGAAGTTCTATAAGTGGAGGAAATTTTATGTTTGTTGACTCCAACAGTCTCTGCACTCTTGATTTGGAAAGGAGGCAGGAGTGCCCTTGGTTTAAGCAAAAACCTAGCTTATAGGCACTCATTCCAATCCTGCAGAGGTACACAGGAATGTCAGTTCATGATGAGCGCACATGCTTATTAACAAAATTTAAGAACACAGGAGAACTTAGATCCAAGGCAAACTGGGAGATGTTGACGCAGAGTTGCATAACGGGGTGAGTGTTAATGTAGAGCGCTACATAAGGCTATCACCACACAGTGGTTAGCATTTTGTTGAAGCTAAAGCGGATTGGTGAGACTGGGGTAGTCCTACACAGAATAAGGTATCTTATGAATAGTGGGTAATTATGAAATAAAAATGACTTATGAACTAAAAATGACATGTAATTTCCTTATTTCTGAGAATAATGTACAATTGTAAATTATCAGCTTAGATTGAATACTCTTTTACTATATTTCAGCAGTGTTGAAGTAATTTATAACATTTTGAGGTTTATCACCAAATAGCTGTAATATTACCAGCGGGTTGGTAAATATTAGGTCGCATAAAATTTGTAGTGAATTCTTTTGAAATTTTGGTTGCCTTGGCGACAGAAACTAAACTGTCTTCGGATTTTGCTAATTTAAAAAATTATTCAGCATTATTTAGCAGTATGATTTTGCTTTTGTATTTCATTTATTTTTTTTTTTGTGACTTCCTTTCTTGACCTAGTATTCATAAAAAAATTATATATTTAAGTACTGTAGTACTTAATTCGCATATGGCCCATTTCCAGTTCCTTATTTACCACAGGTAATGATGTCAAAGTTCCCTCAGAGGTGGTGGTTTTGAATTCCATCGTACTCCCATATAAAGAGCTCGGAGGCAGCACCAAGAATGAAATTATCTTATAATATCTGTCAGTGGGCTTCCTATATGGTACTTTAAGAGTGATGCATGTGTTTTAGAGTAACCAATTAAACTTTATTGATAAGGAAGGTAAATTTTGAGTGATTAGCAAGGTAAATAGTTTACACATGCCTCCTCTCTTTTTGTAATTTGTATTAATGCCTTAGATATGACATTGCTGCCTTATTTACCTGATGCTTAGGACTTGGCCTGCAAATGTTGTAAGTTTTGATATTTTTATATCTGGCATAAGAGCCTGTTTTATTCTCTTACTTGGCCTTTTAATGGGAAAATTATGGCTTGAATTAGGTATGATAGTAATTAGTCATTAACCTTCTTGTGATCTGATTTTTTTCCGTAAGTGCACAGATGACACGCCGGGTGCGTCATATGTAAGTTATTTTCGGGAAAAATTCAGGAAAAAAAAGTGTGTCAATCATAGAAAACGTAGTTGACACCATTTTGTAAACAGATGATGAATCTTGAAGAAAATGCAAACCCGACGCCGCTAGCTTTCTTAGCTACGATACAAAATGTCAACATAAGTAGGTTGGAAAATCTGAAAATTGCACTCTGTAAAAAATTAGCATTTTTTAATCAATTACAGCTCATTAATAAACATATATATAGCAAAATTATTGCTTCCACGTGAAAGATCAAACATTTCTACATAATTTAGGTAAAAAACAAACTCCCCAAACCTAATTATTATATCTTTCATGATTACTATTTCCAAAAAATATCTATGATTTTTCTTTAAAATTTAATGTCCATCACATCATTTTTATTATTTCTAAGCCTCGTAAAGATGTTCTTATTGCTTTAGGAAATAATTCAATCATTTGCCAACATAACAACACTAACCAGAAGTGTATATCAGTTATAGTTTGGACATAACAAACTTCACCGAAAAACTTTTCCATGCATATGTTCTTTTCGGCCCGGGCGAAAAGACGTTTACCTTACACCCTTATATTTTTGGCATGTGCGCAAGAGGGTTAAAGTGTGCATTTGAAGGTTTAAGGCAATTACATTCATTTACTATACTGTATTTCACCTGTCATAAGTACATATAAAAAAAGGTCCCAGTATTAAGTGTGTGGTGTTATTAAAAAAATCAGAATATTAGAAATCACGAGAAAGGCACTTCACCATATGCATATTTGTCATGTCAATAAGAATATCAGAATTCCATAAGGAAATTTAATTTTATTTGGAATAAAATGTGTATGGTGGTGTAGAAGATATGTTACTATTCGTACCATGAAGATGTTGGGATGTATTTTGCCTTTCTTGAAGCATGTGTGTGAACATTTCATGACATTTGGTAGAAGGCTTTCAGCTTAAAAAAAGGCCTAGAAATTGGTTACTTGATGCATAAATGAAATATGAGACTGGCCTGTAAGTGTCAATGATGCAACAGGATTACAGTAATTGAAACAAATTTTCTCTAGACATTTAAATATCCTCTAAGTTCAAGAAAGACTTATCATATCAACCTGTAATAGGTTATGAAATATAGAAGGTAACTTAGCATACACAACTTTGAAAAATATACCAAGATTTGTACACTTCTCAAAGTCTGACTGTTATGTGGAAGGTTAATTTGGACAGTATTTATGCCTAAATTTTATTCTAACAATACTAACTTGAATTAGAATTTAGTTTTGACTTGATGCACTAACACATGAAATATTTTTGCTTGAAAGTATTTAGTTTTAGAAGTAAAAGGTAACTTTGGCCTTCATATTGTCATTCATCATCATCATCACCTTTAGGTAATATTTAATTTAATCATAGCTAATGATACTATATGAATAAGTTTCCGTATTATGTGATGCCAGACAGTTTTTTAATGAAATTGTGTTGAGTTGGTAAATATTTAGTGAGATTTAGTTTCATTTTCAATTTCTACATAGCACTGTTATTTTAGAATGATCAAGACAGCCTTAAGCACATACCTTGGTAGCTTTCATTGAAGCAAAGCTAGTGGTGGTTATCTCTCTTGGTAGTAGTACATGTGCAGGAAATATACTACATATATGAAAGGCTCTGGTTTGTAAACCTAAGTGAAATACAAATTAATTTAAAAACTTATTATTTTACAATAGAGCTATTGGTGTTTTTGGAAAAGTGCTTTGGTATAAACATTGCCTACAGTTTATGAAACTTTGGTAATTACTTGTTCATGTAAACTTGATACATCAGTTTTTGTAGTCTAAATCATATCTTGAAATTACAACCATTAGTCACAATTTTCAGCCTTGTAAAATTTCTTCAAGGAAAGTACTGTACTTTTGGTCACGGGTTGCTGAGGGGTATGTAGGTGGTTCCACATAACTCGCGACCAACCACAGATGCCAATAGTTCCTTGCATACACAGTTTTGTTAACTTGACCAGTTTCCAGCTGGTGCCAGAAGATTTATTATAATGTTGAGACCGAAGGTTTGTTAATTATGAAAAATCCAAATTGCTTGAAAATTTTGTCATATTAGATTTAATATTGAATTAGCTTAAGGTTTCATTTTTTTGCTTCGGGATTCAGGACTAAGAAATGTGTGTTTAGGTAAAAGCATTTAACCTCAACAAGGATAAGCAAAGAACATTTCTATGCCTACCCTTGGTACATTACAGAAGAATCTCTTTCAGGAGAACAGGAAATGGATACTGGTGCATGTCATATACGTATTTAACAAATGTAAATTTTTTCATTAGTTTGTGGTGTGTTATTAACTTTGAACTTTTTAAACAGTACTTATTGGGTCTCCCTGTGTATTATTACTTTAGTAACCAGGTTTTATCATAAAGTATTAGTTTAATTATACAAGGACCAGGTGAAAAGCAATTATGCAGTTATTCGATGGGCTCTCTTCAAGGCTGACAAATCAATAGCTACATATTTTAATCAAAGGTACAGTATTTGATTAAAAAGGATTAGGGAAGGGCTTCAGATCACAGTATCAATAATCATAGTTGTCTTTTGTCAAGGTACTGTAGTTTGTTTTATCATCAACTCTGTATGTGTATTACGACTATCAACTCTGTATTTTTAGTTAGTGTTTGTCTTTGCTGCACTGGGTAATTCTGTAAATATTCTTGCTGTTTGTCAATTGTCTCTTGTATGTTAATCTCACTGCTTTAAGGTATTACATTTAGTGAATATGTATAGGCTTTATTAAAAGTATTCAATTTACATCTCATTATTTCAAAGAATATGTTACTTTGCACTCACTGACCTGAAAAGTAGAAATTTAGTATTTTTTTATTTACTCTAACAAAGTATTTGTTCATGTATTCATACTGTTTTTATTTATTACTGTTCTTTTGGTTAAATTATATGTTCAAACTTCTTATGCACTAATAATGGAAAATTTGTTGTCGGTAATACAAGCAAATGTTCATGACAATATTGTAAATCTGCACTACTGTTATGTATAGTACGTTGTCTTTTAACACACAAATCCATTTTATTTTATTCAGTTAAATTTATCTTGTTTTGATATGTTTTTGTAATGTAGTTGTAAATGGGAATTCATCCCTTTGACTACCATTGACTCTGTGAAAACTTAAACCAAGGACGTGGTGAGGTTACAAGGGTAGAACTCTGTAGGATTTCTAACTAAAGATTTACAAATATTGTCACCATAACAATTGTAATTAAGGTTGTATGACTTTGTTTTGTCTCTAGACTTTAAGCTTTTAAAATAACATGTTACTGTCTTCAGCAGGATACAATTTAGCAAAGCAACTTTTGATAGACGATGGGATGTTACACCTCTGTAAAAAGTTTCTGACCATGCTTTTATTTTTCTTATTTCAGGTTGTAATGTGACTGTTCCACCCGAAATAATTGTGTTGAACTCCATTGTCCTGCCATACAAAGATCTCGCAAGCAGTTACAAGAATGAGATCATTCTTTAAAGAAAACTAATCTAGTATTGAAATCTCTGGTCTTGTCATTTTTCTTTTTTGTTATGCAGTATTAGGTTTTGCTCATGCCTAGAGGATCCATAATTATTATTTTTATTCAGATGTGAAAAGAAGATATTTTGAATTTTAATAATTAAAATACTAAAAAATAAGCTTGTTTTATTTCTGGATTTGCCATCAACCTCCATACTATACTGTAGTTAGCTATTAATTAAAGGATGTCACTTGAATCACAGATAACAGATTCCACCAAGTACTAATAATTTATTTACAAAATAATTATGTTTCATTATTTGGTGGCTAAAAGTTAGTCTGTAAAGTGACTTTCATTATGACTTTTAGTGTGCAACCTGATGATTTTGCTGAACGTTTTGGAATAATTTATTTTATTTTCTATTTAATACTAAATTTGTCAACGAATTAAGTCATATGTCACTTGTCTTACCATCAGTTATATACAAACAGTGTCATGGTACATGATGTAAAATCTCAAACCTTGGTTTCCAGTGCAAGAACCAGCATACTACACTACTGGACATGTAAAATTTTAGCATACTTGGAGTATTTAATCATTAACAATATTTCCCCACTTGATTCAATGAAATGAATGAAAATCACCAAAAATCTTCTAATGATTACCCAAGACAAAACCTTACACAAAGTCAGAACAATGGAAGAAAGCCATAATTTACATTGGTCAAGTTTTAATGCTCAGGCTCTGCACATAATGAATCTCCTATTTTATCAATAATTTAAAACTCATATTCTAAAAATTCAGGACAACAAATTCTAAGAGCTATGAGAGACATACTGGAAAATGTTGACAACTTAATTTGTTTAGCATAGTTAGAGTGAAAATGAATATCTGACAAGTTATGCGTGGGTTTCCTATATACTTTAAAGCAAATGGTATACAATTATTTTCTTTATATTCTATTGTGAATTTTATGGATAGTACAAGATTATTATTTGTATGCAAGAAATTATGAATATTTACATTTTCTCTTACAATACAAAAACAACTGTCTACATATCTAACCCAAAACAACTTAGAGAATAAATTTCTTTGAATAAGTCTAGATTAAAAAAAATTCCATGTAAATATTAGAAAAGAGTGGCAAAAGAGAGTTACCCATAGTCATTCCAAATATTTGTTCATAAATAATGACATTACCCTATTAGGTAATTCTAGATTATACAAATCCAAATGTGATAAATATTGAAGTCATCAATAGGAACTTTAGTAGTATATAAAGATGTTACATCAAACCTGGTTACTTTGTCAATAATGGATAATTGAATATGGGAGAGTCTAGCGCAGAAATCAACAGTTTTATAAATGGGAATTTGAAACAGAGTCCAGGATATGTAACAGTAATTTAACCAGATGTTTAGAAAGTTTATAGATAACAGAACCGGCTCAACTGATAATGCGACGAATAGGCAAATCTCTTTTATGGGTCTTGATCAATCCATAGGTACATGTAAGGTAAAGATGGGCCAATCGCCGTCACTCTCTCTTTTACTGAAATGAATTCCCTTCATGATGGGCATCGGGATGTGGGGTCCTAAGTTGGCTTGGATGCATGGCTGTGCTCATGCAGGGAGGGCAATGTCTGATCTCATATGCTGGTGGCTGTGGGCACCTTGCATGGAGTGCAGTCATGCATTATGGGCAGTCCAAGGACCTGAAACATCTAGTGTGGGATGCCATGCCCCTCACAGGTAGTTGTTGCTCTGGCTTGTTTGGGATTCATTATACATTCATTATTATCAGGATTTATACATTTTGACCTTTAAGTATGTGTTGTAGATGCTGTGTCGGTCACTGGTGGTGGAAAACTACCTCTAATCCAGTTAATAATGAATATACAATTGTACAATGAAGCCTGAAGTTAAATAATTTTGAAAAATTCATAATTTATGGGAACATTTTCAATCCGGGTTATAATAAACATATAATGAATGTAAAGTGAAAACGCGTCACAAAAAGGGATTATTTTAACATGAAGTTTCATAATTTCTAAAAAATTCATACTGTATGGTTAAAAAATATTTTCAATTAAGGTAATAATGAATATACAATGGAAGTACAATGTAATTGCATTGTAAATACCTTTTAACATACAGTATGAATTTATCAAAAATTGTATAACTTCACGTCAAAATAATCTCTTTAAAATGTGGCTTCATTATACTTTCACTGTATATTCATTATTGCCAGGATTAAAAAAAATTTTTCCTTAAAGTATGAATTTTTCAAAATTATACAACTTCAGCCTAAAAGAATCCATTTTTACAATGTGGCTTCATTGTACAGTTGTATATTCATTATTAAACAGTGAGCGACACACCATCCACAACACATACGTAAAGGTGAAGTTTTTAAATCCTGATAATAATGAATGTATAATGAATATGCAATGAAAGTACAATGAAGCCACATTGTAGAAAGTATTATTCTAGCTAAAAGTTTATATAATTTAAATAAAATTCATACCACACAGATAAAAAACATTCCGAATCCAATTAATGATGAATATACAATGAACGTACGATGAACCCACATTGTAAAAAAAAGAGGATTATTTTAACTTGAAGTTGATACATTTTTAAAAATTCATACTTAATGGTAAGAAATGTCTCTAACCAGGTAATAATGATATACAATAAAAATGTACATTGTAAAAAAATTATTATTTTAGCTTGAAGTTGATACAATTCATGACAATTTCATACTACATGGTTAAAATGTATTTGCAATCGATTTCATTATGAATATACAATGAAAGTACAATGAAGCCGCATTGTAAAAATGATTTTATCTCGAATTTCCGCTTCTGCAGACTAACAACGGGGCCTTCATCGTTTCCCTCACAAACAAAGGAGCCTTCATTGTTTCCCTCACTAACAATGGACCCTTTATTGTTTCCATCACTAACAACGGGGCCACCACTGTTCCCTCACTAACAAAGGAGCCTTCATTGTTTTCTTCACTAACAAAGGAGCCTTCATTGTTTCCCTCACTAACAAAGGAGCCTTCATTGATCCCATCACTAACATAGGAGGCTTCATCGTTTCCCTCACTAACAAAGGAGCCTTCATTGTTTCCCTCACTAACAAAGAAGAGGCAGGTCACAAAGAATTCCTTAGACAATTCGGGGAGCACATTACAACAGAAGACATTCGCACACTAAATTTTAAAAAATAGATTATAGATATTTTTATAGTATTTCTGCTACTGAAGATAGTTTGAAGAAGATAATATATTATAAAATCTATTACTACTTCTACTAGCCAAGCAATAATAATGATAATAATAAAGGAGAAACAAATCCAATTATGTATGGGAACACAAATTTGAAAATGAATCTCTACAGAGAGATACAGAGACTGAAAGTCCTCTGGAGAGAATTAATCTCAAATTAATGTCTGCGTCGGAAATACCTCAGAAGGACCTGGTGGAGTCCATCTCCGGAGGTGGTCACCCGTTCCTAAGAGATTTTTTTTTTTACCTTTGGGACAACGAAAGACCCCCGTAGCAGTTTCTTGCAAGCGGTTGCTTTGCTGTGTATGTTGAGAATGTCGTTATTATTATTATTATTATTATTATTATTATTATTATTTTATTATTATTATTATTATTATTATTATTATTATTATTATTATTATTATTCTATACAATGAAGAGATCACACGATGCACCATCATACGAGGGGGACTCAGCACAAAGACTGGTAGTACTAAGTACAGACTACCACAGAGACTACAGCACAGTCCAGGCTATGAAAGAGCAAGGCTACAGGATTGATTGACTGATTTGTGGCTATTGAAACTGGCGTCACAACATCTAGGTTATTGACGCCGATGGTTATAAGAAGACACAGTGCCAAAGGGCAACTTAAAAAGTGGCACCTAACGGAGGTGCCAAATTTAGGACTATGTACCCAATGACATATTGAATTATGTAAAAAAAAAAAATAGTGACAGAAAGTTACTTGCAACAAACTTTAGCTGCTTCAATGAGCTATAATGAGGCCTACATACAACGGAGTATTTGTGTGTGTGTGTGTGTGTGTGTGTGTGTGTGTGTGTGTGAGAGAGAGAGAGAGAGAGAGAGAGAGAGAGAGAGAGAGAGAGAGAGAGAGAGAGAGAGAGAAAGTACGTTTTTATCATGAATACATACACTACATCGATTCTCTCTCTCTCTCTCTCTCTCTCTCTGTGTGTGTGTGTGTGTGTGGGGACAGAAGTACCTGTGTACCCATCTTCCTACCTGGGCAGTTATTGCCTTCAGGATTCCCAAGGGCTATGCAAGTCTCTGTAACCTTGAAAAAGGAAAGCACATCGGTCATTTTCGTTTTTTCCCGTTTCTCTTAACATTATCCAATTTCCTCCAGCTTGCTTCTCTTGATTTCACAATTCGCCTTTCTCCATTCATTCTTTTTCTTTTTTTTTTCTTCTGGAGTATTGTTTTAGTCATCTGTTTTTGTTTTGGGGAGAGATCGTAAATGGAAGACCGGTTTTATTGTATATTAGTTTGTCTTCTACTACGAAAGTTCAGCCTCGTACGCGTCAATATACTTACGTTCAAATACTCATACAGACGTGATCATTTTCCACCTGCCCTTAAATATTATTTATTTGAATTAGTCCAACAAAACAATAAAAAAATTTCGAAGCCAAAATTCACAATCTGAAATGAAACCAGTGAGTTGAAGTTGCGATAGTCACCCTAAAAGACTACCTGGTAACTCAAACTGCTGGAGATGCAAGATACGGCAATTTTCTAAAGGTTTTCCTCAGGTGAGGAGCGGAAATTCGTGGACGCTTAAAAGTTTTCTTTCTTTCCCTTCTTCCTCTTATTTTCTTAATAGCGGAAAGTGAGAACGGCAGAAAAATGAAAGGGAAATCCTTTATTACTGCAGGGAATGTTGTTGTGTTCTTTTGGGTACTACTGTTTCTGCTTTCCCGTTAATTATTTTGAATCTGTTTTTATTGTCAAAGGTGTCTTTATATGTCGCTAATGTGCTTCAATAGCAGTCAAATGGCCGACAGTTTCTGCTGAATAATAATAATAATAATAATAATAATAATAATAATATCTTATTACGAAGAATGCCAGAGTTAACTGAATTTATCTTATAGAGAATTTTCTCAGTTTTTTTTCTGATAATTCGAGAATGTTAAGTAATTGGCCAATATTCATGGTGTCAATACTCGTACTTTGAATGTCAAGGTCTGGTTGGTATTATCAATACTAAAATGCAGGATGTCCACAAAGTCTTAGTATCATTCTGAGCAACAAATACTTGTAATGGTACTGGAACTTTATGGACACCCTGTATATGAAATATATATATATATATATATATATATATATATATATATATATATATATGCATATATAATTATATTTTTAGTATTGATCATTATAACACCAGACCTTGACATTCAAAATACGAGAATAACGTCATGCATAACAAAAGTCCCAATTAACTTAGGGCATTCTCGAGATTATCAAAGGGCGAATTATCAGAATATAATAAAATAATAATAATAATAATAATAATAATAATAATACTAAATCAGTGGCAAAAGCCCTCCACTGGAGCCTGTGCAAGAAACATCAGCTACCTTGCAGTAATAAGTGGTACGAGCACCAACCTGAGGGAGTGATAGAAAACGATCAGGCAAAGATCCTCTGGGACTATGGTATCAGAACGGATAGGGTGATACGTGCAAACAGACCAGACGTGACGTTGATTGACAAAGGCAAGAAGAAAAGTATCACTCATTGATGTCGCAAGACCATGGGACACCAGAGTTGAAGTGAAAGAGAGGGAAGAAATGGATAAGTATCAAGATCTGAAAATAGAAATAAGAAGGATATGGGATATGCCAGTGGAAATCGTACCCATAATCATAGGAGCACTAGGCACGATCCCAAGATCCCTGAAAAGGAATCTAGAAAAACTAGAGGCTGAAGTAGCTCCAGGACTCATGCAGAAGAGTGTGATCCTAGAAACGGCACACATAGTAAGAAAAGTGATGGACTCCTAAGGAGGCAGGATGCAACCCGGAACCCCACACTATAAATACCACCCAGTCGAATTGGAGGACTGTGATAGAGCAAAAAAAAAAGAAAAAAAAAAATAATAATAATTACTATCGCCACAACTTCTCCTAAATATTTTATTTTGCCTTAAATGCCGAGAGAGTAACAATTAAGATTTTTTTTTCTTTTTTAGCCTTGATACACCAAAAACTTTCTAGTCAACAAACACAGTACATGTACTATGCACACTATTAACGAGTATATACACTTGAACATAAAGACTTACAACTGTATACATAATATAAAGCACGATATTCCGATTTTATCCCTTAAGTCATTTGAATGTCACAAATTATTTTTACAATACATCTCTCTCAAAACTTTGACCTTTGCTGACCGCCTTTGAGCTTACCAATATTCATTTTTTTGTTTTGTTTTGTTATCTACATTTACATTAAAATGAATGAGGGCATGATTAGGGATCTTTTTAATTTTACATATTACAAACATTATATGGTACGAGTTTGATGAATCTCGTCGCCATTTTTAACTCCATAGATTCTCTAACAACAACAACATCAACAACAAAAACAATGATAATAATAATAATAATAGATTTCGTAGGTCTTCGTTCTGGTTGTCATCGCTCTGGTTGTCGTCTTCTTCTTCATCAGTAATAATCGGAAATAATAATAATAATAAGGTCCACTTATCAAAGAGAATATAAAATTTTGGCAGATTTACAACATGGATAATTGTACATACGAAATTGAGAGTGAATTTCTGTATTTTACATTTGGTGTCAGCCTATTAAATCTGTCAACTTCGGATATGGTACGAGTTTGATGAATCTCGTCGTCATTTTTGACCCCAAAGATTCTGTAACAACAACAACAACAACAACAACAACAACAACAACAACAATAATAATAATAAAATAATAATAATAATAATAATAATAATAATAATAATAATAATAATAATAATAATAATAATAATAATAATAATAATAATAGGCCCACTTATTAAAGAGAATGTAAAACTCTGGCAGATTTACCAACATGGATAATTGTATATAGGAATTTAAGAGTGAATAGCTATATTTTACTTTTCGTCTCAGCCTATCAAATCTGTCACCTTCGCAGGTAAAAATACAATAGACCAAACTGGTACAAGGCCACCTTAATCAAACAGCAACAACAAACAACTGTTTAATTGTTTTTTCTGCGAGTCAAGACAAAAGAAGACGCGCTCATGTGATGACACAAGGTCCCCATTTGACCTCTGGCGTCAGTGAGTGACCTTTCCAGCCAGACGGAAAGACAGACTTACACTGATAATAGTCTTCTATAAATATATTGTAGCTATTGAGAGGTGGTCACCCGTCCAAGTACTGACCAAACGTCAGAAATGAAGTTATAGTATGTAATCAGCCCGTTATGATCTTGGTATACTACATGTATATATTTAACTAAGTACTGACCCTGTATGCATGTATATTTAGCCCAGTAGTGAGTCTGTAGGCATGTAGTATATTCAGCCCAGTAGTGACCCTGTATGCACGTATATTTAGCCCACTACTGGCCCAGTAAACATGTACAGTTAGCCCCGTATTGACAATGTATGCATGTATATTTATCCCACTACTGGCCCAGTAGGCATGTAAATTAGCCCAGAAGCGACCAAGTGTGCACGTATATTTAGCCTAGTAGTGACCCTGTATACATGTATATCTAGCCCACTACTGGGCCAGTAAGCATGTACATTTATCCCACTATTGGCCCAGTAAAAAGAAAAAAAAAAAAAAAAAAAAAAAAAAAAAAAAAAAAAAATTAAAAAAAAAATGGAGAACAAATATATTCAGAATCTCATACAGTTTCGGTGTATCATGCTCCCTCCACACTAAAGATGTAATTTTTTAGTTCGAAAGGTCGACACTGACTTGCTATCACGGGTAGACCAGTATATTTAGCCCAGTGCTGATCCCTTAAGTATGTAAATCAGGACTTAACGTAGGATGTTAACTTGGTGGGTGGGCGACTACCCACCTACAAAAATAAATTGCCCACCCACTAAATTAACGTTGCCCAAAAGGTCTGGGGATGATTAAATAGAACTAAAACACTACTTCTTGAAAAGGACAGATTTTGAAAAACATTTGTTGCTGTAGCTAAATAAAAAATATTCACTAAAATATGACATAAAAAGTGTTATATTAAATAACATTTTCATTATGTATGAACAATTATTGATAAATTATGCATAAAGCTTAAATAAATGTACAGTATACGCGTATGATATTTTATATACCATGACTAAGGAAAAGAAATAGTAGTCCAGTGACCACCCACTAAAAAATTCTTAGGTTTAGCCCTGATGTATATTTAGGTGTGCTAATATCTTTATCCCAGTACTGACGCGTATACATATGTAATAATCCCAGCATTAACCAAGTATGAGTATTCATCCCAATACGCGTGCATACGTGATGACATACAATCATTCATTTTTTAGATGCATCCCATGTTTCTAACCTTCTAAATAGTTCTAGAACAATGAATGTGCAATAACAATAACAAGAAGTATTTCACAAAATTCTTATTACATTATTGTTCACAATTACTGTAACAAGTTTTGTGCGAACTTCTTCATGCATGTTTTTAGTCACTGTTTCCTAGCTGTTTATTTTAGTTACTTGTGTGAAACAATATATAACAGCTTAGAATTAAACAAAGCTGGGACTTCTTTTATCTTCTCATCAATAAAAAAATATTTAGGCACATTCGAAAATAAAAAAAAAGCAACTGAATAAAAAACAAAACTTTTCCCTACTCTGGTTGCAAAATGAATAAAAAAATGAACATTTTCGAGAATTTTAATTAATCTGGCAATACTAAAGAGTATTTTTTTCACGAAAGAAAAAAACATGTAGGTACATTCGAAAATCTAAAAAAAACCAGCTGAATATAAAAAATAATAAAACAAAACTTTTCCCTACTCTTGTTGCAAAATTAATTTAAAAAAATCAAAATTTTCGAAAATTTTAATCAACATGGCAATACTAAATAGTTTATCTTTTTCACGAACGAAAAAATATTTAGGTACATTCGAAAATCTAAAAAAAAGCAGCTGAATATAAAAAACTTTTCCTTATTCTTGTTGCAAAATGAATGAAAAATTAACATTTTCGAAAATTTGAATTAATCTGGCAATACTAAAGGGTTTATCTTTTTTCACGAAAGAAAAAAAAACATGTAGGTAGTACATTTGAAAACCTAAAAAATGAGCTGAATATAAAAAAAAAATTAACTACTCATGTTGTAAAACGAATTAAAAAAAATTAACAATTCGAAAATTAAAATTAATCTGACAATACTAAAGAGGCATAATAAAATAATATTTCACATTTTTTTAAAGGTAAAGCAGAATGAATAATGAAGGCTTAGCAATAAGCAAAGCGAATATAAATTTCCATCTTACCTCGAAAATCGAAAGAAATCATCAACCCCAAATTCTGCTTCAAGAACCGGAAATTCAGTCATTTCATGGAATGTCTTTACCTGGGAAGCCGTTTCAAAGGCAAATCCCGCCTTTTAGTACTACTATTACTTTGTGTCTCGACCAGGACAACGTGGTCACTTTCTGTTTGCCTGAGGGTCAAACTATGGAAATCCAACCAACCCCCCGCCCCCTCAAACAATTCCCCCTCCCCTCCCCCGTGTTTAGAATCAGCTTTCAGCCACTCTGCTATGCAGCCTCCTCTTTCAAGAATTAAGAGATCTGTAGGGAAAACCCAGGACCCAATGGCTGCCATAATTTATTTATTTATTTATTTTAAGCTTTGCCAATGGGACAAGCAAACAAATACCATTATCTGCCTTAACCAGGCACTTAGAATAAAGGACGTGTGTTTGTTTGTTTATATGGTGGTTTTACGTTTCATGGAACCAGTGGTTATTCAGCAACGGGCCAAAACGACTTTACGTGACTTCCAAACCACGTCGAGAGTGAACTTCTATCACCAGAAATACACATCTCTAACCCCTCAGTGGAATGCCCGAGAATCGAACTCGCGGCCACCGAGGTGGCAGGCCTAGACCATACCGATCATGCCACTGAGGCGTCTAAAATACGTGTGGGGTGGGTGGTGGTAATTACAGAAACGGGAATTATATCTCTAAGGACACTACTGGAATCGGAATATAAAACTTAGCCAAATGGTCAAGTGTTGGGACCTGTAAGGTCATTCAGCGCTGAAAATAATGTTGCAACAGTTGTTAGTAGAGGGTGGACAGAAAGATGGAAGAAAGAGAATATGAACGGAGCTATAGTAAAAGATATGCAGAGGGTTGCAGCTAGGGGCTGAAGGGACGCTACAAAGAACCTTAAGTAATGCCTACAGTGCACCGCGTAAAGTGCTTCTAAATGTTTACTGGGGAAAAACAAACGTATTTTTCTTCGGACTTCTTCTTGCACAATATAAACAAATAATCAATTAATATTATTGGTGGCTTTATTTTCCACGTGATGCGTAAAAGGCAGTTGTCCAATCTGGAAGACATTTCTTGGTGTATACGAGGTTCTTTATAAGGGTCACTGTGAACTCTCTATAAAATGACAATGCAGCCTTCAAAGGGGAATTTGCCTCTATAATTCTTATAAAAAAGAAAGAAAAAACCTCTAAAGATTTAAGCTCAAGATTAAAACTGGAAAGTTTCGGTCTTCTTTCTTGTCAGGGACTCTGTTCTGGTTATTATAGACTCCACTTGGTCCAGAGGTTAAGACGTTCACGTCGCCAGCAATAGCTGCCGTGTTCGATTCCTGAAAGCCTTAGCCATGTTATGTTCAATTCCGAGATGTACAGTAATATAGTAGATTCACATCAACCGTGCATCTGATGTCTAGGCCCGTCCCTTACGACGCTCCTGATTGGCTGTTGATAAGCCAATCACGGGCCTGGAAACTCTGTCTCTCGAGAGAGTTCACATAGGCAGGGTGTATGTTCCTCCTCCCCTGAGGGGTATGTCTTTCAAAAGTATCCTTCAGGAGAGGTGGAGCATACATCCTGCCTATGTGAACTCTCTCGAGAGACTGAGAGCTTCCAGCCCTGTGATTGGCTTATCAACAGCCGATTACTCAGGAGCGTCGTAAGGGACTGGCCTAGACATTAGATTCACGGTTGACGTGAATCTACTATAGTATTGCACCAGCGGCTCCACCCCCCCTTTTTTTTTGCCATGCCCTTAAGTTAGGTTAAGGTAACTTTTAAATACTGTTCAGTAGGTGAAATTGGGTGTGGCAAACATAATGAGCTTATTTTCAAGAAGATTCTATGGTTAGTTTTGTTTGTTTGTTTGAAAGGTGTTTTTACGTTGCATGGAACCAGTGGTTATTCAGCAACGGCACCAACGGCTTTATGTGACTTCCAAACCACGTCCAGAGTGAACTTCTATCACCAGAAATACACATCCCTAACCCCTCAGTGGAATGCCCGAGAATCGAACTCGCGGCCACCGAGGTGGCAGGCCGAAACCATACCGATCACGCCACTGAGGCGCTTCTATGGTTAGTTATGAAGATGTGGCCTCCCGCTTTTCAGTGAAAGTTCCGGGATTCTATCACAGTTCGGGAATATGCGTCCCGGATAGTTTGTAAAACCGTGGTGAGTTGCAATCGATGCGAGGGGCATGGGTCTAACACCCCCATCCCAAACTCTCTGAAGCCGCCCCTCTGGCATCTTGATAATTAAACTGATGACAACGGTGACGATGGTGAAGACTTAGTATTATCTCCGGCGAATACAACGTTGAAATGACGGGTAAGCCTCCCCCTCGCCCTCCTTTCCTTTTGTTTTCTCGCACATTTCCCCTTTTTTTCCTGCTTCTTCTCAGCAAGGCTTTGTTTTGTGTAATGATGTGCATTTCCTCAAGGTGAGGGAAGCCATTTCCGCTTTTCCTTTGTAATGAGCAAATAATGATATTAGCGCCTGACGCGCAAGTCGATGAAATAACCGAGGTGTCCTCTCCTATAGTGGATTCACATCAACCGTGCATTTGATGTCTAGGCCAGTCCCTTACGACGCCTCTGATTGGCTGTTGATAAGCCAATCACGGGGTTGGAAACTCAGTCTCTCTCGAGAGTTCACATAAGCAGGATGTATGTTCCACCTCTCTTTCGAGATACGTTTTTCAAAAGTATCCCTCAGGAGAGGTGGAGTATGCATCCTGCCTATGTGAACTCTCGAGAAAGACTGAGAGTTTCCAACCCTGTGATTGGCTTATCAACAGCCAATCAGGAGCGTCGTAAGGGACTGGCCTAGACATCAAATGCATGGGTGATGTGAATCTACTATAGCACATCCTTGACAATTCAGAGCTACATAACGGGTACTGATTGATGCGTCACAGTTCTCTGGCGTTTCAACGGCAGGCCTTTGGTATGCATGTATGTTAGATAACAAAGGCCTATTGGTGACGACCCATTCACTCGCACCAGATCGCTTGGGTCTAATGCCAAGTTCGTCACTGGTTTGGTTTTGACAACTACACGAAAGCTCGTAAATTTAACTCCGATAATTACTTGCGACGTTCGTAACGACAATGACACAAGTCACGGGTTTTTCTCGCGGTTTTTAAACTGCTGAGCGCACCCGAATGAGGAATTAGAGAATTAGCGTTTTTCTACTTAAAAAAAATGGCAATGTGAGAGAAAACAATGGAATGATATGAGAATAAGTACCAACATCAGTTTCCGTCTTTTTGAAGGTATTGCTCATTCGCTTGGGAAAAGAGATTATAGTAATAATTAAAAAAAGAAAAGAAAGAAAGAAAAAAAAACTCGACGAGAGAGGGAGAGAGGTAAGAAAAGGTGTGTGGGGGCTACAATTTACCTATTATCCTGCGACGAGGAAGTGCCATAAACACCGCATTAGGTTCCTGTGTGACGTTTTTGACAATGACCTGAACTAGGCGCGGAATAATAACACACCTTTCCTACTAAATCCTGAAAGGGCGTCTTGATGTCATCACACTGCTGCTATCTCCGCGAATTCACTGGCCTTCTAAGGCGTTTCTTAGTTTCCCATCTTCTACTTGTTTACTGCTTCGGTAAAAGGCTTGCGATGAACTGGCACTGGGAGGATTGGATTCAAGGTGAAACAAGAAAGAATATTTTCATTTTCTCTCTCTCTCTCTGGAGAAATTCTGAATTGTTTCCACACGACTTTTTTGTTGACAGATTTTGTGTGAAATCTAGTCTCATCTGTCTCTTGGATTTGTCCAATGCTTCACTTCGTTTGTAGCACGGTATGCGTGTCTGCCTTGTCTGACTTGATAGGTACGCGCGCCTGTTTAATTGTGCCAGACAAATGTACCTAGTCTAACTCATGATTAATCTAACCGTGGTTTTGATAAAAAAAAAAATGGCAGGTCGAATTGTGGGAGAGAATTCATACTTAGCCTAAGTGTGGGAAAGTATGCATGTCTAGTTTAACTATGGCAGGGTTTACATACTGCAAAAATTCAGCCATGCGTCTATCTACTTACTTCTTTTCAGCATTATGAATAGCATTTAGGAAACCTAACACCAAATGCTTAAGTCTGTATGAGTCTCGTGGGTACACATTTCTGAATCTATGCCACTGGCTGTATGAATTGCCAGAAGTTTCTCGAGATCACTTTTACCCCTGCCAATACCAAAGTTTTTGTAAGAAACAATGCAACTATTCATTTGGCTAGTGCAAGTTAAGTAAATCTTAGTTTAACCAGACCACTGAGCTGGTTAACAGCTATCCTAGGGCTGGCCCAAAGGATTAGATATTTTTACGTGAACTAATTGGTTACCTAGCAACAGGACCTACAGCTTATTGTGGCATCCTAACCACCTTACATCGAGAAATGAATTTCTAATCACCAGAAACAAATTCCTCTGATTCCACGTTGGCAGAGCGATGAATCGAACTCGCGACTACCGAATCGGTAGGCGAGCACGTAACCCACTCGTCCAACGAGGAAGTTTGGCTAGTGCAATGACAAAAGTTTTGAAAACCTGAGAATGTTTCGCACCAGCCCAAGAAGACTATTAATCAACCGAAATAAGAAACCTCAACAGTGCAATACTTGCCAAACATTCCTCTTATTTGAAGAGCCTCATGTCAGAAGATTCTGAGACTTTACAGTTAGAATGGCATATAGAGTTGAGGCCAAAGGCCAAGCACTGGGACCTGTGAGGTCATTCAGCGCTGGAAAGGAAATTGAGAGTAGGCAGGTTCGAAGGGCGTAACAGGAAGAAAACCTCGCAGTTTCACTGTGAAATAACTGTTAGGAGAGGGTGGATACAAAGATGGAAGGAATATGATATGAATGTAGGTAGAGTAAAATGAATGAAAAGGACTGCGGTTAGGGGCCGAAGGGACGCTGCAAAGAACCTTTAGAGTAATGCCTACACTGCACCCCGTGAGGTGCACTGGAGGCACTTAGACCCCTACGGGGCTTTTGTAGCTGTAAAGGTATGGGCTTATTCAATCCCTGGTCCAGGTGCAAAAGATATAAATCTTTTATAATTTTCTTTTACTAATACCACAGATATTTACCAACGACAACAGACCAGGATCCCTGCTCCATTTCCTTCTGCATTTGACAAGTTCCGTGGGAGTAAACAGCGTGTGACTGCAAGAACCTGAAATATGTCAACGTAGTATGGAGATATCAAGTATTTGTGATAAGTTAACGAAAGTACTTCAATCTGAAAATTCTAACGGCATTTTATTACCAAATTGTACAGAAATAACTTTAAAAAATTTTACCGTCTGTTACATTATGCTAAGCACAATCCCACTTCGACAAAGAATTATGTTTAATATATATATATAATATATATATATATATATGATATCTAATATAACACATATATATATATATAATATAATATATATCATATGTATATATATATATATATCTATATTATATATATACATAGTATATTAATACATTATATTTATGTATATATATATATATAGATATATATATATATATATATACATATATATATATACATATATATATATATAGTATTATATATATATACATATATATATAACAATATATATATATATATATATATATATATATATATATATATATTACACACCATCTACACAAATGCAAAGCTTGCCTCGTGCAATGCACTCCATGATTGAAACTTAAATCATTCGAAAATGACGAACAATGACAACCAGTACAGGCTCTCCTGAGTTGGATTTAGAGCAAGCCTAAAATAAGTCTACTACAACAATGGCCGGCTGAGCAAGATTATGACATCTAACTGTTTGAATGAAATGGAATATAAATGTTAGGCCAAAGGTCAAACACTGGGGCATATGAGGTCATTTAGCGCTGGGAGGAAAATTGAGAGAAAGGTGACCAAGGTGTAACAGGAAGGAGGACTAGCAGTTGCACTATGAAATAAATGGTCAGGAGAGGGTGGAAAGTATACGATGGAAGAGAGAGAATATAAATGGGGGTACAGTGAAAAGGAATGAAAGAGGTTGTAGCTAGGAGCCGAAGGGACGTTGCAAAGAACCTTACGTAATGCCTACAGTACACAGCATGAGGTGCACTGACGGCACTAACCCGCCTACGGGAACAACTGAAAATTTCTCTGAAAACGGATCACATAATGGCGACGCTGAATGCATATGCATCGCTTGGCAGCATATCACCACACCCTCGCTATCTATAAAATAGCTCGAGGTCTCTCTATGAAATGATTGCTTAACGTCGACGCCTTATTTGAGGGGGAAATTGCTTCATGTCTCCGGTGTTGGTGGTTGGGGAGTTGGAGGGTTGGGGGTGGTGGCTCTGGAGGGGGACAGTGAGGGAGAAACAATCGATGCTAAGTTGGTGGACTTGGTCACCATCGTCACTATCAAATCGTCAAGATCACTGTCAAATCTAATCAGTATCATCCATCTGATAAAACACAGAATATAGAATTTAGGCCAAAGGTCAAGCGATGGGACCCACGAGGTCATTCAGCGCTGAAACGGATATTAACTGTAAAAAGGGTTGAAAGGTGTAACAGGAGGAAAACCTCAAAGCAGTTGCACTATGAATCAATTGTTAGAAAAAGGTGTAGAGTAAGATGGAAGAAAACGCATATAAACGGAGGTACAGTAAAAGGAATGACAGGGGTTGCAGCTAGGGGTCGAAGGCACGCTGCAAGGAACCTTAAGTAATGCCTACAGTATACAGTGAACCGCATGAGGTGCACTGACGGCACTAACCCCCTACGGGGCATTATCATCTGAATATCTCACGGTGGCAATTATACTTTATACCAATTTTGCAGCTCCGTAAGATGAAAAAACCTCAAAATTATATTTCTGTAGTGATTGAAATCCCAGTCAATTACTACCTTCTATAAATTCATTCGCTACTGGAGCACCTGAAACTACAAGAAACTTTTTTGTTCTTATGAAGTAGTTTTTGATATTTGAACTGCTAGAAATAACAGGTTTTCTCTCTCTAAGGATCTCTAAAACTAAGTATACTCGGTTTTGACAGCGGGTCTGGAAGCTTTTATTTAAGGAGTTTAGGCTTTTCCAATAATGGCACCATGTTTAGATTTGCGCAAACGCTTTATTAAGCGGAACTGGATTTTGTTAGAAATCGCCTACTTGGTTTGTTTGTTTGTCTGTATGGTGTTTTTACGTTGCATGGAACCAGTGGTTATTCAGCAACGGGACCCAACGGCTTTACGTGACTTCCGAACCACGTCGAGTGAATTTCTATCACCAGAATTACACATCTCACACACCTCAATGGAATGCCCGCGAATCGAACTCGCGGCCACCGAGGTGGCAGGCCAAGACCATACCGATCACGCCACTGAGGCGCTTCGCCTATTTGTTGCTCTGTGGCTGTAGTAGTAGTAGTTTTACGCACAGGGTATTCATCCATGATTCAAAAGACAAGGAAGACTGCAGCAATGACTATTACTGCCATGGAATTATCTCGTGTTATAGAAAAACCGATTGAGTTAATTCATGTATATATGTATATAAGTATATATATATATATATATATATATATATATATATATTAACTCTGTAACTATGTTCACTGCTGCTTTCAATTTTTGTTTACTATATGTTCGGTTATCTTTCATTTTAATGTATGTGTCCCTTTTTTAAAATTTAATACCTTTAATTTTAATGCGTATATATCGTACACTTTTCTAAGAATAATTTTTAGCTACATTTCTTTATTATTAAGTTTTGCTTTAACTATTTTACTAGGAATTTTATTTTTACATTTTAACAGCCCTGATGATGTAATTAATTGGACAATTACAATGAATGATATATATACTATATATATATATATATATATATATATATATATATATATATAAAGGAGGACCTTTCTCACGTTCATAAACCCCCACCCCTGACGGTTCCGTTAAAATACCAAATTTACGTGAGTTTTACTATAAAGCAAAATCATATTGTTGCTGCCCAGTACAATAGTACAGTACAGAATTACGTAAGAAGTATAATCATCTCATGTTTTGCTCACGTTACCCGTCGAAGTTGAAAGTATCTCCACCGACACAAGCGCGTATCATTCCTGTTCCAGAACTGCCTCGTGATTGGGCGTCTCCCCTCCCGTTTAAATTCACGCTAGCCAATAGGGGGTTGGGAGGGTCTCTGGCACCGTTACAACGGAACGTTCCCATTGGCTGTTCAGTTGTGAATGCCATTCAAAATACGAAGGTTGACGACGGTTGACATAGCAGACGATGCTACTGGTACTCTACCATATAAATAGGCGAAAATTTTACCATCGCTTCGCATAGTGAATTTGGGAGGTTTCGAAAACAGTACCGGCCAAGTCAGAAGGTAGGGAGGTTTACTTTATATATATATATATATATATATATATATATATATATATATATATATATATTATAACCTAGTAATGAGGTCAGTGTTTATTCTCTTTATATGATGTTCACTGAAGGAAGTAATCTTCAGAAGATAAAATGGTTGCTTTCTTATATAACAATTTTCCATCTAAAAACCAAAATTGCGCCATCAACATATCGCTCAATCCTGAAGGCTGTCGCAAGTTTTAGTTACGTTTACAGGTTTCATAGGTAGTGACCCATCCAAGCATCGGCGGCCAGTCACAATGAGGTTTCCATGACAGTCTCATATGAAGAAAAGATGTGTAGCTAACAGTACTATAGCAGATTCAAATCAACGGCGCATCTGATGTCTAGGCCAGGCCCTTACGACGCTCCTGATTGGCTGTTGATAAGCCAATCACGGAGCTGGAAACTCTCAGTCTCTCTCGCGAGTTCACAAAGGCAGGATGCATGTTCCACTTCTCCCGAGGGATACTTTTGAAAGACCTATCCCTCAGGAGAAGTGGAACATACATCCTGCCCATGTAAACTCTCAGCCCGTGATTGGCTCATCAACAGCCAATCAGGAGCGTCGTATGGGACTGGCCTAGACTTCTGATGCACCGTTGATGTGAATCTACTGTAGGAAGGAAAAGGAGATATAACAGTCAGTGGATGATATCAGATTTGAAGGGCTTTGGAAGAACCTGTTGGAGGAAGAAGATTGACAGAATGAGATGGTGAAATAAAGTGAAGGAAGATATGAAGAGAAGAGCTTTGGTGGAGGATGGTGCCTTTGAGAGAAGAAGGAAGTGGAGAAGGAGAAGGTGCATCAGGCAACCGACCCCTTCATGTAGGGATAACGGTGGGAAAGAAGAAGATGAATGGCTACTGAAAGCCTTAATTTCGGTGGTTTTAAAAAATGATTTTATAGGCCAATAAAGTCCTTTGTTTTAATGGCGACTTAAGATAAGTAGACCCTGAGACGCCATTATTTTGGTGTCCATTAAAGGTCCCAGTTTGACATCAGGTTTCATTTTTGATGGCCGTTAAAAAGATTTTATTTTTGAATGACCAGTGAAGGCCTCTGTTTTGATAGCTATTAAAATTCTTGGTTTTTCTCCACCACCGGAAGCTTTTCTCATGAAAACGCAGGTACAGAGGAAAACTGAAGTTTCAGTGTAGGGATTGTGAGCAAACTCTCCATTACGGAAGTGAAGTGAGGATGTTCAATCCTAATGAATGAGAAAAGTTTGAAGCTGTTGGTTGCGTTAAATTTTTTACTACTGCTACGTCGATGTGGTATACTGACGATGAAGAGGCAACGAGGGGTAAAAGGACTTTGAGATGGTTTGGATTGTGTGGAAAGATTGCGAATCGACATGTTGACAAAGTGTACAATTAGGAAGTGCCAAGAATGGAATGAGTGAATTATGGTATTTTGGCTCAGAAGCCAAGCACTGGGGCCTTTGAGACCATCCAGCGCTGTAAAGGAAATTGAAAGTAGGTAGGTTTGAAAGGTGTAACAGCAGGCAAATCTCGCAGTTGCTCTATGAAATAATCATTAGGAGCGGGCGGATAGCAAGATGGAGGAGAGAGAATATGAAAGGAGGTACAGTAAAAGAAACGAAAGGGGTTGCAACTAGGGGCCGAAGGCATGCTACAAGGAACCTCAAGTAATGCCTACAGTGCACCGCACGAGGCATACACTGACGGCATTACCTCCCCAAGGGGTGGAGTTTCTTTAAGATTAGGGAGTTCAGGTATGACTGCGAAGGTAATGACGGTTAAAAAAAAAAAGTATTGATTTTTCTCCGGAGCCATCCTCTGTCAACGGAAACGCGTTGGCGTTGAATACACAATTACACACGTAGTATATGTTACAGGGAATGTGTGAAATCCAGGGATTTCACGAAATTCCTAGGCTATGTGTGAAATAACCAATTCGCTTAGGAACATCTACACTGTTTCGCCGTGTTTGGTACTAGTCCCTTGGGGGTCAAATGTGTTTTTGCCGTGTTTAGCACCAGCCCCTGGGGGATCAAATGCACTTAAGGACATTTGATTCCCCAGGGGCTAATACTAAACACGGCAAAATACATTAACACTCCCCAGGGGCTAGTACTAGACAGGGCGAAATACATTCGACTCCCCAGGGGCTAGTACTAAACACGGCGAAATACATTTGACTCCCCAGGGGCTAGTACTAAATACGGCGAAACAATAGATGATCTAGCTCTCGGGGTTCAAATGTTCCTCAGCGAATTGGTCATTTCTGATATTCCCTACGTTTTCATGAAATCCCTAATTTCACATATTCCCTGTAACGTTTATAATTAGGTAATATATTCAGGTAAAAGTAGGAGGTTGAGGCTGAACAGAGCCCAAGAAGACGAAGCAACGAGTCTCTGTAAAGGATTGCGGGAGAAAAAGGAAATTGATTCTTACACATATTTGCAAGTTTAAGGCCCCTATACACTGAACGATTGTCGTATTCGACCCACACACACACTATTCATACAGTATGAACTATCTCCGCACCGATTTCAGTTTGAACAAAGATTTTGTCTCGAGAAGACATGGCATCATCTCTAGAAGAGACGCGCGCGATAGCGTTATATCGGCAGACAAACCCATACATTGCCAGATTCCCGCTGAGATCGTTCAGACACGAAGCTCCGCCCACTTTTGCATCCAGACAAGCCCATACAGTGTTTTTGCGAACGATACAGACAGTCGTTCAGACAATCGTTCAGTATATGGAGGTCTTAACTCTTGAGTTTTGATACGAAGGAAGATTATAAGGTAGCGACGGATGGAGCAGTGGGGGCGTGACCTTATTTCGTAGTAAACATTTATTGGTGACAAATTAATACCTGCAAAAACAACGCGCGCATGCGCCGTGTCAGTGGAGTTACTTTTTGCCCAGTTTCCATGGACTATTCCAGCGCTCGTGACAACAAAAATTCACGGGCAAAAGAGATGTTTCGACATTCATACCCATCGTATGATTAGCTTCATAAATGCAGCTTTTTTGACAGGAGAACAAATAACTATGAATGAAAAAGCAATTCCGCCCCCTCCCCCTTCCAACCATCCATCTTATTATCAAAAAATTTTTTCAGGTCGACACATACGAAATTGCGTTTCTTCTTCTCCGGGTTACCCACGATAAACACTCAAAATTACCCAGTTGCCGGTAATCACCCATAGCTCGAGAACCATTGTACTGGGTCCGACCGCGTAAAACAAAGTGTACCTGTTGATTTCTTTATACTGTCATTGGGGAAATTACGCTTTGCGTCATTAATAACGGAAGTAGTCAGGTTGTTATTTTTTTGCCGTCGTACTGACAAGACGAGGAACAATGTCATAATCCCTTCATTTTAAAATATATACATAAAAAACTGGATGTCACGAACACTTGACATTAACAATATACATTCTGGGTACTCTCTCTCTCTCTCTCTCTGTATGTATGTAATATATATATATATATATATATATATATAAAACTGGATGTTACGAACACCTGACACTAACAATATACAATCTGGGTACTCTCTCTCTCGGTATATATATGAAATTTATTAATACATCTTATTGAATATTATTGTGAAATATCATTCGTGGTTAAAAAAAAAATCTAACGACACAATTAGCATTTATCACAAAAGATGTCTTATGCGCAGAATATCATCCCTGTGATCTTAGCTGACTGAAAACAGCTAAATTCTCGAGACCTTAAGCTGACGCTAAACAATTTTTTAAATGTGTACCTAAAAATGAGTATACTGCAAATGTTGTCCTTGATCTAAGCATACTGACAGAACCAATACTGTTTTCTTGAGTTTGTTAAAATTAACCAAAATTCACCCAATGTTATTAAAATGTCCTGCAACAATGTACGTAGATTATTTAGTGTTTAGCAACAACAAGAGTTTGTCTGCATGTTTTATTATACGAAGAACATGATGGATAGATAGACAGAATATAGAATTTAGGCCAAGGCCAAAGCGCTGGGACCCATAAGGTCATTCAGCGCTGAAACGTAGATTGACAGCAAAGGGTTTGAAAGATGTAACAGGAGAAAAAACCTCAAAGCAGTTGCACTATGAATTAATTGTTAGGAAAGCGAGGACAATAAGATGGAGGAAAGAGAATATGAACAGAGGTACAGCAAAAGGAATGAAAGGGGTTGCAGCTAGGGGCCTACAGCACACCGCATGAGGTGCACTGATGGCACAACCCCTCTACGGGCCAAGAGCATGATGGAAATAGAAAATAAAGTGACAATTTATGAAATATGGGAAGGAGGGGTAAGATGGCCGACCAACATCGTCACTTCTGACAGCCTATGATCCGTCGACCTTATGAAGAAGTCAGTTGTGATCACGTAACCTCTATTTCCAGTTATTTGGAATAGAACCGAACTTTACATTCAGGCATAGTGCCAAGTACTGGGACACATGGAGTCATTTAGCGCTAAGAAAAACATGAATGAAAATGGAATACGTAAAGAATGAAAATGAAATACGTAAAGAATCTAAAAGCAAAAATTCTAAAGATGATGTCTAAAAGAGTGAGACCCCAGAAGTTTAATTATTAACATAATTAGAATTGCTATCAACAAGATTAGAGAGGACTCGCTCACACAACATTTTCAGATCTTTTCACAAAAGCCGGAAGCCTGAAAAAAAAACTAGTAACTGGGTCAACATCGAAGGTCTCCCATGCAATTCATGTTGATTATTTTAACATCTTCTATTACTTGTATACTAAATAATATAATCGCTAAACTATTTGACAACTTGAACCACGAAACATCAACATATTTAGCATAAGGTTTAGTCTAAAACAAGAAGAAATACAAAATAATGATTGAAATTGTTTGTAACGGAAGATATTGAGATATAATATTCATACAGAAAGCGATCTTGCTTATTATTATTATTATTATTATTATTATTATTATTATTCTAGAGTGGTTCAACAAAACCACTCAAGAGATATTTCTAGACTTCCTCAACTGGTCTGCCCTACCCAGATCTGCTCTCAAATGAAGCTAAAGAAGGTGAACAACTTAAAAAGTGTGAAGTGGTTCAAATGGAGCAGTTGAAAACTAAAATTCAGAAAGCAATGCAGTTTGGGTCAAAGGAGTTGTAAAGAAGCTGCAGAGAAACTTTAGTACTGCTTACATTATTACAAGCAAGACAAGAGAGCGACCACTTCAGGGTTCTATGCAAGAGGAACTGTTCTGTGACGACTAATCTCGTCATCTTTGACAGAAAGGGAGACCTCTTCACAAAAACCACTTTCCAAGGACGTTCCAAAAACGAGCCGAACTTTCTCTCCCCCCTTTTTATGGTAGAATCCTCGTAGATAAAACAATTGTCTCTTAATCTGTATAATTGGCCTTCCTTTACGTCCCTTCAAATAGCTTGAATCCGGCAGTAGCAGATTACCTCTGGCCCTTCGTAGCCTGAGTACTTCAGTGTGCATTCGCCTTCCTCCTTGACTGGTACGGGGAATTCTTCTGTGGTATGGTAGGTCATGTTGACATTACAGTTCAGCAATGATTTTATCTCTTTTTTTTTTTTTCTTTCTTTCTTCTATTTTTTGCAGACGTTTCTCATTGTACCTTCCAGTTTATTTTTCATTTTTACATACTACTTTCCAGGTTCATTTTTAATTTTTATATAAAAGTATTTTTCTTTATATACATAATTTCTTATTTTTTATATATTATCTCATTTCTTAATTTTGTCTTTCGACGTAAATAACGTAGCTTTTTGTGACGGATTCGTTTTATCGCTGGTCCTTCGATCTGTTTAATCCACTTGACAGACCGAAGCCCCGTTGGTTTTTACTGATGATAATAACTATATTATCTGGCGTAACATTACACTAACAGAGGGGTCAAGGAATCATTTTTCGACATAGGGAGAAGGAAACTCTTTATGCTACTAGAAAAACTTGGTTGCTCATATAAATTTTCGAATGTTTTAAAATCATTCCATGCAGATATGAAGATCAGGGTATCCGTGTGTCATCTTTTGGAAGTGTCAATGTGTTGTCTGTCAACTGTTAAGTGAATCAAGGACTCGTGCTGTCCCGAACAAGGTTTAACATTTATTTTTCTCATTTGTTATGATAACTCACGAAGAAGGTGGCTTTTTGCATTTTGGAATGGATGGAGAACAGTTTATTATATTAATGTGACAAGGAATGGCTCATAGAATAAGACTTCTTCCTCGACATTGTGATTATTAAAAGCGTTTAATTCTGCTTATTCTGGTTTACTCACTTTTCAAACATTAGGGTGGACGAAAAAATATCCATCAAAATGAGAAGGGTAGCGAGAACTCCCGCATCCTGTTGGCCTCCGTTTTCACAGCACTTCAAGAAACCTGGTGACAGTTTTCACTGTTGTTGCTAGATGAAGACCGCCGGGATACACAGGTATCACAGAGTGAAAAGTACGTAGGCCCTTAATAAAGAGCAGTACGACTTTATTTATTAGGGTAGCGAGAACTTCTGCATCATATTGGCCTACGTTTTCAAAGTAATTCCAGAAACCTGGTGACAGTTTTCAATGTTGCTGCTAGATAAAGATCGCCTGGATCCACAGGTATCACAGAGTGAAAAAGTATGGAAGCCCTTAATACAGAGCAGTATGGACTTCATTTATAAGCGTAAAATTAGAAGAAAAAGACTCGTTTCCATATGCCATCTTAAACAGATGGCCGTCGAGTTCTAAATGCAAAGCCGTGAAAAAAAATTTAAATAAAGAACAAACAACAAACGAAGGAGTTCCACAAACAATCTCAAAGGAAAGAGCAGAAATACGGAAGATCTTTTGCGTTATTCTTGAGATTTATGAATTGTGATCTATACCGAAGATAAATAAATGGTAGGGAAGCAAAGTGCCCGGGTTGAATATAGAATTTCGGCCAAAGGCCAAGCACTGGGACCTATGAGGTCATTCAGCGCTGGAACGGAAATCGACAGTGAAACGTCTGAAAGGTGTAACAAGAGGAAGACCTCAAAGCAGTTGCACTATGAATCAATTGTTAGGAGAGGATGGAAAGGAAGATGGAAGAAAGAGAATATGAAAGGAGGGACGGTAAAAGGAATGAAGTAGGTTGCAGCTAGGGGCCGGAGGGACGCTGCAACGAACCTTCAGTAACGCCTACAGTGCACCCAGTGAAGTGCACTGACGGCGCTACCCCACTACGGGGCGAAAAGTGCCCCAGAGACAGAGGTTTTAGTAATAGCAGTAACGTTTGGTCTGGTCAGTTCTTGGATGAGGGACCAACCATGGGAGCCAGATGACTATGATGGTTGTGGGCTTCAACCTGACAACCCCATGCCAAAATGAAATGCTGAAAAACTACAACAGACCTTAGCTGCATTGCGTGAGTGGCAGTAAGTGACAAAGAGGTGCGAGTAGAGAGAAGAGGCAGGGTGGTGGCCCGATTTATTTAGTTGTGTAATTGGAGTAAATTGCATCTTCTTCTTTTTTTACGTTTAGTTTTAGTTATTGAACCCTGACCTTAAAAAAGATGATTTTCGTCAACTCGTCCCTAAAATGTTTTGTTACCTGCCCTCAATATTTATGATATATATATATATATATATATATATATATATATATATGTATATATATATATACTATATATATATATATATATATATATATATATATATATATATATATATATATATATATATATATATCATATATATATTACTTTTCCTTATCAGGTGTCTCTCGAGAAAAAGGCAGTGACCACTGCCATATTCTCCCTTTTAATGTGATATCGTGGATGGGGCCCAAGTGTGGAAAACCTCCACACCACCAGCCTACTCCAAACACCTAGTACACAGAAGGCTCACCAGCAGTGGGTCGACCCGTTTCACACTGTCATTTCACCTCTATTTTGCACACACCCTTTCCTAGAATTAGACCTTTCTTTTCCAATAGTACCCCTTTCACTTCACCTATCCATCCCTTTCTGGATCCTCCTTCTAACGCTTCTGAAATGCGTACGGTTTTCACCAATTTATATCTTTCCCATTCTTTCCACATGAACAGAACATCTCAAAACACACTGATCAATCCTTTCACCTCAGCACCGTTTTACTGCTCCTTCAGTGTAGCTCCTCATTTCTAACCCTTTAAATCTTTCCCATAACACATACTGCAAACACAAATAATTTTTTCACTTGAATTCAGTTTCTAAACTTTACTCCCACAGTGAAGGGTTGGTTCAGCAATGCCTTGACACATTCCAAACTAACATTCTAGAGATACTCCTGGTTTCCGCTCAGTCTTCTGCAAATATCTTTTTATCCTTCTTGCTTCGCCTACCTAATGACTCATCTCTTTTTTTTCATTCTACCATCATCCAAAATCTTGACTTACAAATACTTGTAAGAATCAGCTACTTCCACTCTCTCATTGTCCACGTTAACATTTGTTCCTGCCATCATGTTCCCATTATCCTCATTAAAGTTAAATATATTTTAGTTTAACCAGACCACTGAGCTGATTAAGAGCTCTCCTAGGGCTGGCCCGAAGGATTAGATATTTTGACGTGGCTAAGAACCAACTGGTTACTTAGCAACAGGACCTACAGCTTATTGTGGGATCCGAACCACGTTATATAGAGAAATTAATTTCTAATCAGCAGAAACAAATTCCTCTGATTCCACATTAGCAAAGCGGGGAATCGAACTCGGGACTACCGAATCGGTAGGCAAGCACAAAAACCACTCGTCTAACGAGGAACTAATTATCCTCATAACTTTACTCTTGTTTATAAACTATGTTGTAAGAATATAGGACATTATAACGAGAAATGAGCTGTTACAATATTCTGAAAAATGTTAAGACATTATAACTACCTGTGTTCCCACCTACTTTACAGATGGAGGGCAAGAAACTGCTGATGCTGGCCATCTTAGTCATCTCCTACATCGCAGCATCAGACGCCTTTCTGCTGACGACGATCATCAAACTGGCTGCCCTGAAGGGCCTCAAGTTGGCTGCTCTGAAGGGCCTTGCTATCGGCTTCGCCATCGGGAGGAAGTCGGGCGGCGGCGGTGGCATGGGCGGTTTCGGTGGGCGTCGTCAGAGGGGTCACAGAGGAGGAGGCTATGGTCGGGGAGGAATGGGGCGTGGTAACTACGGCGGGCGTGGAGGTGGCTATGGGGGCGGAGGTGGCGACTGGGGGGGCGGCCAAACCAGCGGCTACGGTGGCAGGCGCTGGAGACGATCAGTGGACGAGAACCTGACAGACGGAAGCTTTCTGTTCGACGACGGCTGCATCCCGAAGCTTCTGTGCTACCTGCAGTTGACGCCAGAGGGAGAGCTTTCCTCCCAAGAGCTCACCCTGCTGGACCTCTTCAACAAATATTCAGAGGATGAGGAAGCGGAAGCCTTCGCCGCTTACGGTACCGCAGACGCAGCAGACAAATCGACTGCAAGCACGAATGATCTCAACAGCAGCGAAGATCTGGCTTATACGTCCAGCATTGGCGCCAGCCACGTGGAAAACGCCGGCCTCGTGGCTTATACTTCCAGCGTTGGCGCCAAAGGCAGGAAACCGTCCCTCTGCGACCGGCACTTCCCCAAATGCTCCTTCAGTGCCGCCCAGCTCAGAGGTCTCCTGCGACTGGCATGGACGTCTACTAGATCTGACGCTCCCAAGGAAAACGGCGAAGGCGAAAGACAGCAGATAGCTTCATCCCCTCGAGAAAAGGAAGACGTCGATTCTACTGTTGCTTCTCAGGACCGGAAACTATTTGCTTAAAAGCACAGACAATTTTGGGCGTCGAAATTTCCACCGTCTACTTCAGTCAACAACTCAGGTCCCTCCATATATACTGTTAGTCTGACTAACAGACCCTGATTACTCTGGGCTGTTCGTTCCCTTTTTCATGAAGAATAATGCATCGATTTCATTTAACGAATGTCGAACTTGTAACTAGGTATTTAAGCTACATACAATAAACATTTTTGCCAAAGCTTTATACAAGTTATTCAATCCTTACAACTTAAGTCTCTCTCTCTCTCTCTCTCTCTCTCTCTCAGTCAACATATTCCGATAAAGAAAATGAATAAGGTGAACATTGTGAATATACTAATTGATGCAATAGGAAAAGCATGCAAACTGTGTAAGGTGTGGTATAGCATAGTCAATCCACGAAACCTGATCAGAAAAATGTTCTGCATGCAACATTCCCATGCATCCTCAATGTGCTGAAGTCATGCAAAATACGAGTAAGGATACAAGAGAATTTTGCTCAACATGTCTCTCATGGATAGACAATGTTATTAAATCAAGACTTAATGTGCAAATAGTAGAGGATGAAGAAGAAGAGGAAAATGGAAGAGAAGAAAACAAAACTGAAATGACAGAAAAAAATAATGAAAACAAAGAGCAAGACAAGAGTATGGATGCAGAGATACTCATAGATACTACATATGAGGCAATCAAGCAGCATACATACGAAGAAATAAATTATGACATGACAACACGAAATAAAATCCCGAAGAGGCTTTATCCAGATCTGCATACTGATGGTAAAGAGCAAGAAAAAATAGAAAAGTCTGCAACCTATTGAAAAGAGGGAGTTGCAGATTCGGTGAAAGATGTTACTACAAACATCCCAAGGTATGTCACAATTATGAAATCTATGGTAAATGTGCATACCTAGACGGCTATGAGGATGAATGCAGAGATCTACATCCAAAAATATGCAAAAACCTAAAAGAAGGAAAAGGATGTAAGTTTAACGAAAGATGTAAATATATGCACCCTGTAGCCATGAATCAAAATCAATTAAATAATCAATTAAATAATAAAATAAAAAAATAGAAAAGAAACAAATAAAGAGAGGAACAAAGAACATGAGGTAACAGAAAAAAAAGGGCATCACAGCGCTATGGAGTGTCAGCAAAAAATTTGCAAGCATCAGCTCCAAGATACAGCTCAAGAGACAAATACTGTATATATGATGCTAGAGGATGGTGCAGATATGGAGACAATTGCAGATTCATACACAAAATAAATAATTATGATAAAGGAAGATCAAATATATTGGAAAAGTTGGATTTTTTAATGTCAGAATTTCTGGAAATGAAGAAAAGAACAACATACCAAAACAGGAAAGAGACATGGGAAAATCCTTATTATTACCCATAGTAACTCAAAAAGGAAAATAGAGTTCTTAGAAGAACTAACCCAAATTGAAAAGAAAATAGATATAATGAATATAAGTGAAACCTGGTATTCCCAAGAGACTGGTAATGATGATCAAATAAAGGGGTTCCAAACTTATAGATCAGATAGAAAAAATAGGAATCAAGGGGAACTGCGATATATGGGAAAGACATAAAACAAGGAAAAATATATGAGAAATATAGTAACTCAGAATGTAAACTAATAGTGGTAGAATCTAAATCTGACAAATTAATGAACATAATAATATATAGAACCCCTAATACTAAAGGGTTTGACACAATAATAGAAAAATTGGATGATATATAGAAATCACAAGGATTGGACTATTCTCCTATCCGGAGACTTTAACTTTCCTTCAGTAGATTGGAAAGAACGAATAGGAGATTGTGGTTGTATTTATACATATAAAAAAGAGAGTAATAGTAGTGCATAAGATAAGAGGCAATTCGAAAAGCTATTAGATATGCTACTAGAATACAACATTCAACAAATAAATCACCTGCCAACAAGAAAAAAAAAAATACTTTAGACCTAGTATTTGTGAGCGAGGTGAATTATGTTAAAGAAATAATAGTTTATAATACGAGTATTTCAGCCCATAATGTCATAGAATTAATAGTCCATTCCAAAGCAAGTGAAAACAGAGATAAGCAAGAGATGAAAAAGTAGGAAGGATATGGAAAATACAATTTCTACAGTAAAAATATAAAATGGTCAGAAATAAATGAAGAATTAAACAAAGATTGGGATAACATTTTCGTAAGTGATGATATAAAGGTAAATACTGAGATATTATATAAAATATTAGAGAAAATAGTGGATAAATATATACAGAAGAAGAAAAGTAAACATCAGTCATGCATACCAAGAGACAGAAGGATCTTGTTCCAGAAAATCAGAAAATGGAAAAAAGGTCTGGCAAAAGAAAAAATGCTTGGAAAGTGATGGAACTAAAAGGTAAGATAGAAAATGCGGAACAAAAGATTATACAATCAAAAGAAAATGAAAAACGGGACTTTGAAGAAAAAACCCCAAACTATTGTACTCGTATGCGAAAAAGATGAATAAAAGATGAATAGAAATAGGCCCTCTAAGAATTGAAGGGAGATTAACGAATGAAAAAAAAAGGAAATATGCAACATATTGGCAGAACGATATAAGAGAGAATTTACCCCTAGAATTGATAATGAAGATAATGATACAGAAATAAGTGATGAAAATAAGGAATATTTATCAGACAGATATTAATGAAGCCGATATAGTGTAAGCTATTGATGAAATTAAAAATGGAGCAGCACCTGGACCTGATGGTGTCCCTGATATTTTGTCAAAGAAAATAGCTCATTCTATTGCAAAGCCCCTTGCAATATTATTAAGGCAAAGTGTAGATACAGGCAAGATTTATGATGAGCACAAATCAGCATATATTACCCCTACTTTCAAAAGTGGATCAAGACTAGAGGCAAGTAATTATAGGCCTGTGAGTCTAACATCACATATTATGAAAGTGTATGAAAGGGTAATGAAGAAAAATATTATGAAACATTTAATCAAAAATAATCTGTTTAATATAGGACAACATGGTTTTATAAAAATATGAAAAACGGAAAAGAAACAGATGTGGTTTATCTAGACTTTGAAAAAACTTTTGACAAGGTAGATCATAATATATTAGCGAAGAAAATTAGAAAACATAATACAGTGGACAAAGTAGGAAGATGGTTAAAAGAATTTTTACACAACAGAAAACAGATAGTTATTGCAAACGATGAGAAATTGGATGAAGCTAAGGTTTTTTTTATTATAATTGCGGATATAGACAGTAATGTTAAGGACTCGGTAGTGAGTAGTTTCGCCGATGACACAAGAATAAGTAGAGAAATTACTTGTGATGATAGGAACACGCTACAAAGAGACCTTAACAAAGTATATGAATGGGCAGAGGTAAATAGGATGGTACTTAACTCTGATAAATTTGAATCAATAAAATATGGAGATAGAGAAGGAAAGCTATATGCATATAGGGGACCTAATAATAAGACAATCACAAATAAGGAAGCAGTTAAAGAACTTGGTGTGATGTTGAATAGGAACATGTTATGCAATGATCAAATAGCAATTCTAATGGCAAAATGTAAAGCAAAAATGGGAATGTTGTTACAGCACTTCAAAACAAGAAAAGCTGAACACATGATTATGCTTTATAAAACGTATGTTCGTAGTCCACTGGAATATTGCAATATGATATGGTACCCACACTATCAAAAGGATATTGCACAAATAGAGAGTGTACAAAGGTCCTTTACAGCTAGAATAGAAGAAGTTAAGGATCTTGACTACTGGGAAAGACTACAACCCTTAAAATTATAGAGTCTAGAAAGGAGAAGAGAACGCTACATGATAATTCAGGCATGGAAACAGATAGAAGGAATTGACGAAAACATCATGGTGCTAAAAATATCAGAAAGAGCAAGCAGAGGTAAATTAATAGTGCCCAAAACTATACCAGGAAAAATAAGGAAAGCACACCGGACATTAATCCACTACGCACCAGCATCGACAATGCAGTGTCTATTCAATGCGTTGCCAACTCATCTGAGGAATATATCAGGAGTGAGCATAGATGTGTTTAAGAATAAGCTCGACGAGTATCTAAGCTGCATCCCAGACCATACAAGATTGGAAGATGCAAATATACCGGAAGATGCATTAGCAACTCTCTGGTAGACATTAGAGGTGCCTCACACTGAGGGACCTGGGGCAAGCCGAACAAGATGTAAGGTCTGTAAGGTAAGGTCTCTCTCTTTTCCCATATCACTGAAGAAACCAGATCCGAGGCTACATGCAAGCCTTTGAAACCATTAGTGTTCAATATATATTAAATCATGAACATTTTAGATAAAATGGGAAAAGCCTATTGGATAATAAGTTATCGCCAAGAGAACATATGATAGCTCATTTCTCTTCGAAACAACGAAACGAACAATAAATTGAATGATTTTATTTATTCATGCAAGTGCTTGAATGAAAAGTCATTATGCAGATTCCGCAATAATTCAAAGGCATTTCATAGTTGTTATCCCTGTAGCTGGTATGTCCCTCTTAAAAGATATCTCCTTAGGGAGGGTTAGTGCCGTCAGTGCATCTCATGCGGTGCACTGTAGGCATTACTTAAGGTTCTTTGTAGCGTGCCTTCGGCCCCTAGCTGCAACCCCTTTCATTCCTTTTACTGTACCTCCATTCATATTTGCTTTCTTCCCTCTTACTTTCCACCCTCTCCTAACAACTGATTCATAGTGCAACTGCTTTGAGGTTTTCCTCCTGTTACACCTTTCAACCCTTTTACTCTCAATTTCCGTTTCGGCGCTGAATGGGCTCATAGGTCCCAGTGCTTGGTTTTTGGCCAACTTCTATATTCAATTCAATTCAGTTCTCAAAATCTATACTAATCAGGATTAATTTCGAACGTTTTCATATTGAAAAATACTAAGCGAGGTTCTTTTGTTATCAGAGTTTTTTCTAACTTCTTGTTTTTTCTCAGATTTACAGGACGCCAAAAGACTTGAAACAAAACCGAATATAAAATGGGACCTATGAGGTCATTCAGCGCTGAAACGGAAATTGATAGTAAAAGGTTTGAAATGTGTAACAGGAGGAAAACCTCAAAGCAGTTGCACTGTGAAATAATTGTTAAGAGAGGGTGGAACGTACGATGGAAGAAAGATAATATGAAAGGAGATACAGTAAAAGGAACGAAAGGTGTTGCAGCTAGGGGCCGAAGGGACGCTGCAAAGAGCCTTAAGTAATGCCTACAGTGCACCGCATGAGGTGAAAACCGAATATAAAGGACAAGGCCAAACTTTGAAGCTTTTCCTGCTGGGTTCAATAACCGATAAAATGGGTACGATTGAAATAAAGTTCAGGAACATACCTAACAAAAAAATTACTCATTAGCATTTATGAAACTTGCATCAAACCTTAGATGTCTGGTGCAAGCGACGATGGGTCATAATGAGCCCGATTAGGAATCAGCTAAGTAGGCTAGCAAGATCTGAGGGCTAACTGAATGATCAATTTTCCTGTTAAAATTAAAGGAAAAGATATTTATATATAATCAAATCTAAACGCAAACTGAAAGACTAAAGGAAGGTGATCCACGAATCCAACCGCACTTATGGCAACATCTGATTTTACGAATATTTTACGAGTAAAAATCAGCGAAATCCCTGGAAAGTTTTTCTTTTTTTCGCGTTTGCAAATTTTACATCAACGGTTACTACTATCTACGAGAGTCAAATATGACTTTCACCTTTCGCTCATAAGTTCATTCATTGCCATTATGCAAAACTGGAGTCAGCTTCTAGCTAAACCCACGAGGGCCATTCTCTGTCACTCTGCAAGAACTCGACCTTTTACATCAATCCCCTCTTGAGTGGCAGGTGAATTATTAACAGCAATCTTATGGAATATGAGGTTGTGTGATAGATGTCAAAAGGTCAAGAATTTATTCACTTATTCTACAAGCTTACACTGAACGAAAATGCATCCTTCCGCACAAACAATATATATATATATATATATATATATATATATATATATATATATATATATATATATATATATATATATATATATATATACACGCACGA
Organism: Macrobrachium nipponense; assembly: GCF_015104395.2. Taxonomy (NCBI): domain Eukaryota; kingdom Metazoa; phylum Arthropoda; class Malacostraca; order Decapoda; family Palaemonidae; genus Macrobrachium; species Macrobrachium nipponense. The sequence goes on along the minus strand of NC_087208.1, from coordinate 59,634,961 downwards.
ATATAACTAAAAATTCGCCTTAAGTTAACATACATGACACTATATTAATTCTGGATGTAGAGCGAATTAGATATTAAAGGGCATTTGTAGCTTAATGCGTATATATGTATGAATCATGGTGATGTGATCAGACTATATATATATATAGTATATATATATATATTATATATATATATATATATATGTATATATATGTATATATATATATATATATATATATATATATATATATATATCTCAGTAGGAAAAGAAGAACGTAGGTTAAGAGACACCACATTTTATTTGCGACGCGTTTCGTTGTTTCTTCATAACAACATTTTCAAGCCTAAAAGAGACATTACAGTATTTTAATAGTAGTGACAAGATTATCTAATTATTGGCTGACAAAGCTGAGTAAAAGTAGCAACAATAAGATAATGGTTAAAATCTTTCAAATAAATTGCAACAGGATACTAAAAAGAAAATAAATAGAAAAGATCTTTAAAATATATTATAAACCGTATACTAAAAACAAAATGGTGGGAAAGACAGAGATGTTAAGTTTACACTACAAATAAATGACTGAATGATTTACATTAAAAACCAGGGATAAGATGAATTGTCAAGGTTAAGATCCGGTTTCCTGAAAAATATTTCTATCGACTCAGAGATTCTCAATAATGACTCCTCTCTAAAAGTACCAAGCACACTAAAATTTTCCAATCTTCTACCTGTATTACATTCCTCTATGTGCTGTAAAATCGGTGATCTGGTTGGCTTGGCCAGCAAGCAACCAGTACGAGGAGAAATGCCATAATGTTCGGAAGATCTTGTCCGGACCGACCGTTTTGACTGGCCAATATAGGTGGCGCTACAGGCGTTACACTTGTAAATATAGGTGATGCCAGACAAAAGGTCTGAAAGTAGTTTATCTTTATGGTTTAACAACGTTTGGATAGTGTGGTTGTTGGTAAATATCAACGTGGGGTTAATGTGGGGAAAGCTATACTTAAACATATTTCTTAGCTCTCTTGTATCGTATTTAGAACAAGGATCACTTATATATGGAAATTTAAAATATCAGCCCTTGGTATATCTATTTTGCTATTTATACTAAGAGAAATATTTAGGAACTATATTATTTCTTTATATATTATGTTATTGGGATAGCCCTTAATTTTGAAATAGTTTAGCAGAAACTTTATTATTGAGTCAAATGCTGCCAGGAGCTGCAAAGAGAATATGCCCTATGTATTAAAGTCTTAATGTTATTTATTTTGAAGTTAAAGAATGTAGCACTTTGGAAATTCATTCCAAGACCGATAAAAGTAGACTTTCTGAAAATGCTAAAACTTAAGAGCGACTTATTGTTTGCGGTAGTTTTTGTAATGCTTACATCTAAAAAGTTAAGGATATTATTTTCTTCATGTTCCACGGTAAACTGAATACATTGGTGTTTACTATTTAAGTAATCATGGAACCGATGTACGTGACTTAAAAGCCTGAACAACAAAAATGTGTCGTCAACATACCTGTGATAAACGATTGGTTTAAACTCAAGGGGACAATCATCAAGCCATCGTTTTTCATGAAAACAAAGAAATTGGCCATTGGGGCTGAAAGTGGAGATCCCATTGCGAAACCCTCAAATTGTTGAATAAAAAGTGGTTACCGTTTATGCATAAGTTAAGTAGCGTTTTAAAAGCATTTCTTGAAATGTTTTTCACTTGTTCAATGTTATTGTAAATTGAGTTTAAAAGTATATCAATCGTTTCCTTGATAGGAACGTTTGTGAAAAGGGAGGCGATGTCAAAGCTTGCTAGCACTGCACCTTCGGGTATTTCATAAGAATTGATGATGTTCTTGAACTCATACGTGTTTTTTAATGTATACTGATTTTCTGTCAATGGCTGTAGAAAACTTATTAGAAATTTCGCTAGTTTGTAGGATGGTGCTTTAAAGGCAGACAGAATGGGTCTCAATGGTATTCCACTTTTATGAACTTTTGGTAGTCCGTATAATATTGATGGTGAAGACTCACTTACAAACAACTTTTTATATTCTTCTTCATTAATCGAACCATTCTTTCTGAGCTTTCTTAATTGGTAATTGATCTTGTCTTCTGTATTCAAGCTTGTTTTATATAAATCTTCTTGAGGACACTTCATAAATTTTGAATTGTCAGAGAGAACAGCTTCCATCTTTTCAACATCATCGGCTCTGTTTAATATGACAGTGCCTAGATCTTACAATGTTTTTATTCATTTTCAATTTCTTAAGTATATCCATATCTCTAGTGGAAATGGTGTTGAACGAATAACGAAAAAACTTGGGAATTTTAGTGATAATGCTTTTTACATTATTCACGCACTCCCCAAATTCTCTTTTATAGATGGGCTGTTGCCTCAGTCGGTAGAGAAAGTGTTCGAAACACAGCAAAATGGACTTCTTGGGGTACTTGAACAATGGGAGGCAGAAGTTCATTCCTAGTGATAACAGAAACCTCTCTCTGCTGCTGTATAGTATATATATATATATATATATATATATATATATATATATATATATATATATATATATATATATAGACGTAGTAAAGATTGCCTCGTGAATTTTGGTATGCCTTACGAGGTCCCTTAAGACGGATGAAAAATACCAGTGATACGACAATTTCATTTAAAATCACTCTCGCAGACACAACCAACGCAATGAATAACTTTTATTCGCCCAAGTCTGGCAACCAGGTAAGAGAGAGTGAATTTGTATGTTTGTATGGTGTTTTTACGTTGCATATAACCAGTGGTTATTCAGCAACGGGACCAACGGCTTTACGTGACTTCCGATAACCACGTCGAGAGTGAACTTCTATCACCAGAAATACACATCTTTGTTTTGTTGGCGTGGTCGGTATGGTGTTGGTATGCCACCTCGGTGGCCGCGAGTTCGACTCTCGGGCATTCCATTGAGGAGTGAGATGTGTATTTCTGGTGTTAGAAATTCACTCTCGACGTGGTTCGGAAGTCACGTTAAGCCGTTGGTCCCGTTGCTGAATAACCACTGGTTCCATGCAACGTAAAAACACCATACAAACAAACACACCTGTAACCTCTCAGTGGAATGCTCGAGAATCGAACTCGCGGCCACTGAGGTGGCACGCCAACACCATACCGACAACGCCACTGAGGCGCTGGTCAGAGAGCGAGGCTTAACTTCGGAGGAAGTGATACACCTGCCTCTTCAAGAAAGGAGGGTTTATTATAAGGAAGCAAAAATGGCAGAAGGAGGAGATTTTCGATACTACTAAAGGAATCACGAAAAACTGGTATTTAAAAACACAGCAAAAATAATCGCAAGCTCCTTATCTACCTAGACACTATATCCATAATCGTCTTGGATTCGCGAAATGTTTATTAATAAGGAATTAGTGGTCACTGAAAACTGACGGTACGATAATGTCTTCGAGAAGGGGTCGTCTTACCTCGTACCACGGTACCTTTTGGTACCTTTATTCTTCAAACTTTAAATAGGTGCCACGTGCTAGTGGAATTCATTACCAGTTAAGTATCGTTGTTACACACTAAAATGAATATATTGATCAACATTGCCTTCTTTTAGTATCTTCAATATTAAACAGTTAGATACCACTGGGAGGTGGAAAGTAGGGCACATTAAGTTAAAGAAGCTGGACAGCTGAGTGAGATGATATTAACACTATGAACGAATGAGGATTAAAAAAGCAGAGAGCGGCGCCCGGCTGGGAGCCCATACAGTATGCCGCGCAAGATTCAGTGTAAGCGATATCCCGTTACTGTCGCAGAGGAACTGCTATACTTACATAACTATGATAGTTCCAGTACTGAGACTTCCCATTAAATTTCTATGGACGATGGTAACGATGCTGATGGCTTCGATAACCGTTAAGTTACGGAAGGGATGACACTCGCTACATCATGCAACCCTACGTTTTGAAAGGTTTGCATTGTTGACAGTCAACACTCTCTCTCTCTCCCTCTCTCACTGAATAATCTAACCAAGAATTGAGCAAGAAAAATGTGAACTATATAAATATATATTATATATATATATATATATATATATATATATATATATATGATGTGTGTGTGTGTATATATATAAGTATATATGTGTGTATATAACGCAGACTTTATCTATTCTCACTTCAATCTGATAACGCATAAATCTCCACTAAATTCTTTCTCGATTTTTTTTTATCAATCACTGTGTTATCTACCCTCTCTCTCTCTCTCTCTCTCTCCTTTCCATGCCCTTGACTGAGTTAACCACGAGGTGAGAACAATGTCTATGGTTAATCGGGAAAACCCATCTGTCACATTTTCGCCTTTCTCTCATATTCCCTTATTTGTTTTTCATTTTTTTTTTATCTTTGAAAGTTTATTATATACCTTGATAAAAAAAAACTTACCATACATCTTTGAGAAGAGGTAATGGTTGTGAGGTTACTTCCTTCCTTTCTCTTTAGTAAATTTAAAACCTACGGCACAAAACTGGCAATCTGCCGGTCACCAATCCAAATACCGACCACACTTCGATGCTTGACGGTCTAGTAGCCACTCTAAGGTGTCGACGCCATTTGTAATATCTAATCAATCATCCAGCGAAGATCTTTCATTTAAATTTATGAGTTTATGTATATGATGTGCACGGAGATTTTAACTAAAAAAGACTGTACCATCGTTAAACACCCAAACGTCCTCTGTAAAATTGTTCATAGCGTAGTTTGGGCAGCTGGTTTGCCTCACTCTGTTTTTACTTATTTTTGTCAGTCTTACTCTTTCTTTTGTATAGGTAGGTGTTTCTAAGATTTTAGTGAAGTTTGCTTTTGAAGGTACTGTTGAATTTTAACTTTTAACTTTACTGAGAGCTGTTGCCATTACATTTTTAATATAAATTAAATCAAATTGAGTATTAATGTTCGCAAATTTTATATATTTTAAGCCTTGAAAATGCGACTTGGAATTCGTCGCGAAACGTCGGCATTGAAATAAACTGTAAAAAGATGAGGATGCCTTTCCCTACTACTTCCTTCGTAATATATCTTCTTTGAGCTCCAGCTCCGGCCCTTATGTGTGAAATTAACTAAGAGCTACATTAACAAGCGCGTCTCTCTCTCTCTCTCTCTCTCTCATCTCGGGTTTTCCCTCTGTCTTTTAGCCTAAGGGTTGAGTGCATGAAGATACTTCCTTTTATAATAGGCTTTAAACGAATGTATATATATATATATATATATATATATATATATATATATACATGAACATATACATAAAAATTTTTTTGTATATATATATATAATACATATATATATTATATATATATATACAAATACCATAAATATAAATATATATATATATATATATATATATATATATATATATATATATATATATATATATATATATATATATATATATAAAATCCTGTCAAAGCTTACTGCACATGCAAGAGTACACACAATCCTACGCAAGAACAATCAGCAAGAGAAAAAAAGCAAAAAACCGCTTAGTCAAAATAACACAAACGGCACATAGGTCAAAAGGTTAAGAGTTAGATGACGCGAGACTTCTGCCATCTGCTCTGAAAGACTTCGAAGGTCATTTGGGGACTGAATGGTCCGAAAGGTCAAAGTAGGCGATGAAGTTTCAAGGTATGAAACTTAGACGAGTCAGTTCGAAATGCTCAGAAGTTATCAGCACAGCTTTACAAGCAAGGAGCCATTACCATTAAATAAAACAGCGGAGTTATAAGAACTAAAGACGGGAGTGTAATTACATTCTTCTTCCCAGGTGGTTCCCATTTTTATATGGGGTCTCCGTTTCGGATGAGCCGATTCCATCTACTTCTATCCTGCGCTGCTGCCTCATCAATTCCCTTCTCATGTAAGTCTCCTCTCACACAGTCCTTCCATCTCTTTCTTGGTCTCCCTCCTCTTCTTCTTCTTCTTCCTTGAACCTCCATCCCCATAGTATGTCTCCCAGCGTGGTCCTCATCTCTCCTCAACAGGTGTCCATTACCATCTCAGCCTCCCCTCCTGCACTTTCTTGGATACTTCCACCACCTTA
>NC_087208.1:59606506-59628384 GCF_015104395.2 Macrobrachium nipponense | reverse complement strand
GGTGGGGCTATGTGTAAAAGGACCTCAGGTTTGTATAGTTAGGAAAAATGCAATTTTGGACAAATTGTCATTGTTCCGACACGGCATACAAACCTTCGGTCCTTTTACAATAGGAAGACTCACTTCTTGGTGGGTGGAATCTGAGTCTTTTGTGAACAGACTGGTGTTCGCCCAACCTTGGAAGCCTCCTGGTCGTAAGAGCGAGGGAGGGATCCAAGCCTCTGTCCGATTGATCGGGGTGTGCACCGCAGGATCAATGGTCAGACCTCTGGACCGAGTACTAAGAGAGAGGCAAGCGTATCTCTTCGTACCAGCAATGTAAGAACTTGTTCCTGTACAGGAGCAAAGATAAAGTCATGGTTTTGACTCTTGTAGGCATCCACTTCCCCCCCCTTGTAGAAGGAAGTGGTGGATATTCTGCTCCTATCCCTAGTGAAAGGGATAGGATGGGGCTCTGTCATATAGCTCACCGGCATCTCGTCCTTATCCAGCAGGGTGATGACCGTATCCCTCTACCCACAGGTAGAGGGGTAGAAAAAGATAGAAAGAGAAGCCAGTCACTTTCTCATTTACTATCTATCCATACAGTCACACCAGGACTCGATGCTGTTCAGCTGCTAGGGTCTGGGTTAGCTAGACGACGTGTTGAGCAGCCACCACGGGTCCTAAGGAAACCGATCCAAGGACCTGTGGGCAATATCCAAAAGGTATAAGGAAGGTGCCGGTGGTCTGGTTGTACCAGACCCCTGCCTTCCATACCTGCGCCACGGAGAAGTTCTTACGAAACGCCAACGAGGGGCCAATACTTCTGACTTCGTGAGCTCTCGGACGGGACGTACGGATGTCGTCACTACCATCAGCCTCATACGCCCTCCTGATGACCTCACGCAGCCAGGACGAAAGAGTGTTCTTTGATACTTCTTTCTTGGTGACCCCGGTGCTAACGAAGAGGCGTCGACACTCAGGCCCGAGGTGTCGAGTTCTCTTCAGATAGCGCCGTAGCGTCCTCCCAGGACAAAGCAGCATCTCATCCGCATCATTATCGGCATGAAGTTCCCGTACTCTCTTCGCCGATGCCAGGTCCAGCAAGAAGAGGGGCTTGTGAGTTCCCTGGGTGGGCAAGACCTTTCGAAGCTCCTCCTAAGTAAGGAGATCTCGAACGAGTTCGAGATGTCCAATCCCGTCAGTTTCAGGACGAGCGTCAAGGCGGCTCGTGATCCTTTGACTGTGGGCACTGAGAGGAGCTTCTCTCGGCGAAGAAAAACGAGGAAATCCGCTACCTGCTGAAGAGTGGCTCTGAGAGGAGATAGACCCCGTCTACGACACCAACCACAGAAGACGGCCGACTTCCCCTGGTACACAGCTGCAGAGGACTGACGGACGTTTCCAGCCATCTCTGTTGCTGCGCTACGAAAAAAGCCTCTCGTTCGCAAAGAGATGTTGGATAACAGCCAGCCGTGAAGACGTAGGGACTGGACTGCTAGGTGGTACCGCTCGACGTGTGGCTGGGCGAGAAGGTTGTGCCAAGGGGGAATCTCTGCTCGGTTCTCTTGCGAGAAGAGCCAGCAGGTCCGGATACCAAATGGCCTGTGGCCATTTGGGAGCCATCAGGATCATCCTGAGATTCGGGGTGACCAGTGCTCGACTGATCACCTTGCGAATCAGGGTGAACGGGGGAAAGGCATAGGCGAAAAGGTTGTCCCACGGGCGTTGAAGAGCCTCCTCTGCAGCTGCCCATGGGTCCGGCACGGCCGGGAAGAACACCTGGAGCTTCCTGTTGTGCCGGGTGGCGAACAGATCCTCGACTGGTCGAACCCCCAGAGGTCGAAGAGCCTTTCCGCCACGTCCTGGTGTAGAGACCCATTCGGTCCCTATCCCATCCCTTGATCCTGACGGCTGAGCGTGTCTGCTACTACATTCCTTCCCTGGAATGTAGCGTGCCGACAGCTCTATTGAGTGTGCCTCGGCCCACTCGTGCACCTGCCGAGGTCAACTGGTACAACGGGAGAGACACTAGGCCCCCCCTGTTTGTTGACGTAAGCCACCACCGTGGTGTTGTCGCACATCAACACCACTGAGTGTCCCATCAAGCGGTCCTGGAACTCTTGGAGAGCGAGGAAACGCTGCCTTAAGTTTCAGTACATTGATGTGAAGGTGCTTGTCGTTCTCGTACCACACTCCTGAAGTCAGCAACTCCTCCAGGTGTGCGCCCCATCCCTCGGTCGATGCGTCTGAGAGCAGCTGCATGTCCGGGGGGAGAGTGCGCAGAGGCACTTCTCTTAAGAGGTTCCTGTCGTCCAGCCACCAGGCTAGGTCCTGCCTCACCTCCTGTGTCAGTGACAATGGAAAGCTTGGGGGATCCGTCGCCTGTGACCAACTCTCCTTTAGTCTCCCTGAAGAGACCGCAGGTGAAGACGCCCGTCAGGGACTGCCTCCCGAGTGACGACAGGTGTCCGATCACGACTTGCCATCGCTGAGCTAACCCGTTCCTGCCGAGACAGGAACTGGTGGCTGCCTCCCGAATTTGCTAATCCGCGAGTCTGCGGGGAAGACTCGCCCATGCTACCGTGTCGATCAGCATACCCAGGTTACTTCATCCTGCTTGGGCTCGAGATCGGACTTTTTCGAAGTTCACAACGATCCCCAGATCGCGACAGAACTCGAGCAGTCGATCCCTGTCCTGTAGCAACTGCGAGCTCCCGCTCGCCAGGACTAACCAATCGTCGAGATACCTCATCAGACGTATCCCGTGCGAATGGGCCCAAGCAGACACCAGAGTGAACACTCGCGTGAACACCTGTGGGGCGGTTGAGAGACCGAAGCAGAGTGGCCTGAACTGGTACACCGTCCCGTCGAGGATGAAGCGGAGGTACTTTCTGGAGGACTGCTGAATGGGTATTTTGAAATACGCATCCTTCAAGTCCACTGAAAGCATGAAATCGTTCTCCCTGATAGAGTCGAGCACTGAACGTTGCCGTCTCCATCGTGAACCGGGTCTGGCGAACCAACCGGTTCAGGGGGAGAGAGATCTATCACGGGCGCCAGCTCCTGTAGACTTTTCCAACAGGAAGAGTCGACTGTAAAAGCCCGGTGATTGATCCGTGACGATTTCTACAGCTCTCTTGCTCAGCATGGTCTTGATCTCCTGTCTCAATGCTACGTCCTTCGATGCACCCCTGGAACGTACGCCTGCTGTTGGACCGGGTTGGAGGTGAGGGGTGACCGAGATTCGAAGGGTACTAGATCTCCCTCCGAAGGACATCTACAATCCAGGTCTCGGCGCCGTAGCGCTGCCAAGTTGCCCAATGGCTGGCCAGGCACCCCCCCACTTCCGGCAGCAGGTGAGGGGAAACGCCGTCCCTAGCGTTTCCCCCCTTTCTTCGACTTCCTCCCAGAGCCTCCACGGGAGGAGGAGGGCTGGGAGGAGGGCTGGTTACGGCTCCCCTTGCTAGAAGTCGAAGAAGACAGAGTCATTCCCCGGGGCTTCGACGCAGCTACCGTCTTAGCCACCAGAGGAAGCGCTAGCCGAGCCGTTAGACTTGGCCGCAGTCCAAGGCTGCCCAGAGGCCTTCGAGACTGCCTGGTGAACCAGACGGTCACTGTCGTCAGTGCGCCGTCTGTCCACCGCAGCGTCCACCATCTCTCCTGGGAAGAGAGACGTGGAACTCCGTAAAGGTCCGTTGCGAAGTCCCCACGCCGCTTCACGCCCTGCCGCCCTGGAAACCCGAGTAAGGACAGCGTCCCTTCGTCGGAGAACCAGGTTGGCCCACAGGTTCACCGTCTGGTGGGCAAGGAAGGAGATGGCTCCTCCCCCAGACTGGCAAAAGTCTCCTGAAGGCCGAGTCATCTTCGAGAGAAATTCCCCCGGAGTTGGCTGCGACCTTAGATACTGTGAGGGACCACAGATCTAGCCAGGAGACGGCCTGGAAAGCTGCCATGGCGGTAGCTTCCAGGCCGAATGTCTCTTGCTGCGAGAACCACAGGTTCTCGGACAGGAGCTGCTGCAGCAGACACACCCGAAGTCAGCCTGGCTAACTCCGGGTTCACCTGTTTGGGCGGCATCGGGTCTTCAGATGGCACGTAAAAAACGCCGCTGTCGCAGCAGAGGAGGTGGAAGCAGCTTGCTCCGACCTGCCAGACTTGAGCGAGCCGTCTTGTCCGGAGACAAGCGATTCACCTGGTCCAGCACTGAGTCCGGCAGCTCAGAACGCGGCAAAAACCCACCGCCGGTCTGGGTTCCCTCTTCGGGCCCCAGAACGACTCGAGCCAGGACGTGGGCTCGGATGGTGGGAGCAGCGATCCCTCCGTGAGGTCGTTGTGCTGACGAATCAGCGTAAATAACCTCGCAAAGTTCCTCTGGATCTCGGGAGTGACTGCTTTCCTGCGGAGTCGGACCGTCCAGTCCCTCAACAGGAGCAACTCCCGAGACCCTCCTCCCTCAAGGAGAGGAACAGCGACAGACCCCTCTCGGTCTGCTCCAACCACCTGCGCGTACGACCTGGCTGGTCCGAGAACCGTGCCTGGTACGTACGACGCCGTGGTGGATCCTGAGGGGCGCACCCCTCACGATCACTCTCATACCTCGCCCCTCCCGGTGTAATCCGAGGAGGTTGAAGGTATGGAAGAGGCAGACCTGACGCTCCCTCCTCGCTCGCTGGCAGAACCAGCGGGCTTGGAAGATGCAGGCGATCGCCAACCCGCGGTGGGCGATCGAGCTGCAGACCTAGTCGAGCCGTCTCGCTGTGGGAGAACGGCTGGACCGAGAACAGCGGCTCCGGTCTCGTGTGTCAGAGGAGCTGGTGCTGGTCGCCGTACCCGATCGCTCTCTGTGAGAGTGACGGTCAGGCGACCGGCGAGCTCCACTGTCACGGTGAGATCGGTGCGTATCCTCACGGTGCGTCAGTTCGCTGGTACCAGCCGTGGCTGGTGCCGGCGAACGGGGGGACCTCTTCCCCTTGCCTCAAGCCCGTGGCCGGTCATGGACCGTCACGTCCGCCCGGGTAGGCCAGCTGCTCGCCGCGAGAGAGAGCTGGTCTGGTGAGAGTCGCGTGAGCGGCTGTCACCAGTCTTCCGCTCCGTGCCGTGAACCTGACGCTGAGCGAACTCAGAGGTCTGGTTCCTGGCTGCACGGTCGCTGGTAAGCGACCGTACACTCGGTACCTCTCGCGAACGAGAGGCCGAGACGGACCCTGCTGCTGTGGCCGAACACTGACAGCAGGTGAGGAAGTGCCGTGTAGTTAGCCGGCACTCCTCTGGTCCCCGTAGTCTTCTTCCTTGCGGAAGAAGAGACGGGTCCTGCCCCCGAAGGAGCTGGGTGACCAGCGGAAGAACCCCCCGTCTCACCAGAGCGAGACGGGCCCTTAGAAGTTCCCGAAGGAGACTTCTTAGGGGGGGGGAGGCGACCTTCTTCTTCTTCGGCAGGGGGAGCCTTAGAAGACGAAGGGGAAGAGGCGGCAGACGACGACGAAGACGAAGAAGACGATGAAGACGACGACGACACCTTCCTCCTTCTTCTTTTCTTCTTCGTCAACCTTCTCAGGGACCGACGTCAGATCTGTCATCCAGAGCGGAGCCGGGGCTGCTGCTGCCGAAGCAACAGGGCCCGGACGCACCTGTCCGAACAGATCAGCATCGGGAGCAGCGGCGCCAGGAACAGGAACAACATCAGCAGGTGCAGGCATCACAGGAACGGCAGAAACCGCAGGAGCAGGTACAGGAACGGCAGCAGTGGTCCACGTCACGTCCGTGGACAGCAGCTGGGCAGGTACGGCAGGTACGGCAGACTGTGTAGGCGGTCTAGATGGGCGGACCAGCGGCACAGACATCCTAGGTACGGTGGAGGTCCAGGGGCGAGCTCTTCGGGCACGAAGTCCGGTCACGGCAGCACGGCAAACACAGGCGGCGGCATCACACTCCCCCGAGTTACGGCGACTGGCCCCTGCACCGATGTAGTGGGTGTCACAGAGACCGCGTGCTGGGTGTACACCAGGTGAGGAGGTGAAGCGTAGCCGGGTGTTGTAATGGTCGTGTGGTGGTGCTGACCGTTGCATGGGTGACGCCACAGAGCCAGCGAGATGTTAGAGCAGCCCCTGGACACTCGGCACGCCCTGCAGCCCCAACGATGCCCACACCTGTCCGAGGTCATCCTTCGCGGCAACCGCACCTGAGGAGGCAAAAGTCGGGTGATTAGGGGGATCCTCTACCCAGTTCGCGCGAAGACGAACGGATAGAGGACCCAGAGTACAACTCGACGTCAGGGTATCCAGCGCCCTCCTCCACACTCGACAAGTCAGGAGAGGAGAAGGACCTAGAAACCCCCCCCCCCGAAGGGAAGGCGCGAGACGTGGAAGTGAGCGGGCGGCAGGAAAGAAGACGAAGTGTCCGTCGCCAAAGGAGTCGCGGGAGAGCTTTCCGACGGACTCCTTGCAGGCCTTCGCTTCCTCCTGCCCTCATACAAAATCCACTGCGCCTCCGACCAATTAATAAACACATTACAAGGCTCGGCTCGGGAGCATTCGCGCCCCCGACACCGAGCACACAAAAATGAGGGTCTATCTCCGGGAAAGAGCGGAACTTCCCGCATTTACGCCCTTCGGTACCCGGGCATAGTCTCCGTGGGGTAGCGAGGCGAGGAGATTCCATCATTAATTAATTGCAGTTCAATTAATATGAAAAGAGAGAAATGATTGTACTTACAATGAATTCTTTCATACACAAACACAACCATATACTCAAGAAAGCAAACGACGAGAAGCGGGCAGAGAGCGTCGAACACACACGTCCACTCGCTGTGAGGCCGAAAGCAAAAAGTGATTTGTTTACCTCTCAGTCGCGCGCGCGCGCCTGTCGGACAAGCAGTTAACTACCGAACCCCTTGTTCGAAAGCTTACAACCTATCCAGCTGCCGCTAGTACCTTCCTATTGTAAAAGGACCGAAGGTTGTATGCCGTGTCGGAACAAATACACAATTTGGTCTTAATTCACTCCAAATTGCACTTGAACTACGTTGCAGTCTGGTTCCTAAGTGCTCACTCCTCAAACACAGTTGCGGGCAGCACACGACTACACGGTTTATGATGTGCAAAGCTTTATTCCCTAATTGTTTACTTTACTCATTATTTAGTTTAACTTTACTTTGTTATTTCAACTTTACTCATTATTTAGTTTAACTTTACTTTGTTATTTCAAACTGTCTATTTAACTTATGTCTATTATTCCTTTTTTGCAACCAAATTAACCCTAAAAAATTAGAGATATTTCTAAAGTAGATACGAACATACAGCGAAATGACTCATCATTGACAATTTAGTGGAGCTTCACACATACGCCAATGCATTTACAAACTGTTTCCATGAATTCTAGTTGTCATAGTAATGTAATAATGATAAAATTGCTCTAATATGTATATATACTACAAAGAGATATGCTAATTTCACTTATTTTCCCAGTTTTGTGTAAGTCTTATACCCAGTTTGGAGGGTAAACACATACCAATTGGCAACACTGATAAACAATAGAAGAGCGCAAGCAAAGCCGTAGGTACTGTTCACAGCAAAACTGTTGATATTTGAGTCACGAATCTATTTACTTTTTCAACAACAAATATTTTCAAATTAATAATCATGCATATATAAAAAATTTATGCAATTCATGACCTTATACTGCTGTTTAACTATTAATTTTAATAATTATCTAGTGCAGGCTTCTTCTTCTTCTTTTACCAAAAAAATCGTAGTTTCCTTGGATAAGCCGTGGTTGGTGTTATTGTTTACGATTTTTGTGAAGAAAGTGCCCCAGCGTCTATGGGTACAAGTGGTGTGCAGATTTAGCACATGGAATGGGAAGTTTATTGACACAAGCAACTCCGCAAACATCGAGATGGCATCAATCTTCTAAATATTTGGAGTTGTAAGTAAAAATTTCGAAAGCATCATGGAGGTATGTGTGCACTGCGTAGAGCCAGACTTTCATTATCCTCTGCTTAATCTTAAAATATGACCTTAATTTCTAACTTTGGAGAAAATACTTACTTCAAAAGGCGAGTAGAGGTCTCGAGCTCTTGCTCTCACCACCAACAACTCGTGACTGGTGCCCATCTCCGGTGTCAAGACGTGTTAAAGTACTTTTTCGGAGGGTGGATCCACACGTGGTGGAAAAAGGATCCACTAGTCCAGTCGGTTGTTCCCCTAGTAGTATAGCCAGTCCTTTTATAAGTAGTAGAGTACCTAGCAGGTCAGATTTTGTATGTACCTAGGGTAAACAATCATGGACGATCCACCATCATCATGCTGGCCGGGTCTTATTCACTCGATATTTAATTGGTGAAACAAGAATACAATTACAACTCTAAGCATACCATTCAAAAGATTGAAGTTTCGTCAACATAATGTGATATAAGAAAGCCCCATATGAACTAAAATAAGCATGTGACGCTCTTCGTAAAATATGTTTTCAAGGCAGTTTTGAAATCCAATATGGCGACTATCGTCAGGCTGGCCGGTCTAATCACAGACAATCCACTATCTTTCCCAGCCTTCCCAGCACTCATTTGAACAATGTTAGCATATATATATATGTAACATTTATTGATCTTACTCAAGATGCAGCTGTAATCAGCACAATAAAACAACATTTTGTGCCTATATTAGTGAAAGTATGAAAAACTTGTTATTCCAGGGTCATGGTTCGAACTGAATTCATTTTTACCTTGTAATCGGTGGTTTTATCCTTACTGCCATCACAACTGAAGTTCCACAGTGCTTATTTGATTGTAATTATACACATTATTGCACTTGAACCACGTTGCTGTTCCTGGTTCCTAAGCGCTCACTACACAAACACAGTTATGAGCAGCAGACGACAACACTGTTTAGGAATTGCAAACCTTTATTCCCTTTATTGTTTACTTCACTCATTATTTAGTTTAACTTTACTTTGTTACTTCAAAAATGACAATTTGTCGAAAATTGCATTTTTCCTAACTATACAAACCTGAGGTCCTTTAACAATAGGAAGTAGCTAAGCGGCAGCTGGAACGGTCGTAAGCTTCGAACAAGGGGAGAACGGTAGTTAACCTGCTTGTCCGACGGAGGTAAACAAATCACTTTTGCTTTTGGCCCATGCAAAATACGCAGAGTGAGGGGTGGCATGAGGAGGGACTATATGTAAAGGACCTCAGGTTTGTATAGTTAGGAAAACAAATGCAATTTTCGACAAATTGTCATTTGTTCCGATACGTAATACAAACATCGGTCCTTTAACAATAGGAAGACTCACTTCTTGGTGGGAGGAATCTGAGTCTTTTGATGAACAGACTGGTGTTCGTCCATCCCTGGAATGCCTCCCTGGTCGTAAGAGCGAGGGAGGGATCCAAGCCTCTGTCCGATTGATCGGGGTGTGCACCGCAGGATCAATGGTCAGACCTCTGGGCCGAGTACTAAGAGAGAGGCGAGCGTATCTCTTCGTACCAGCAAGCAAGAACTTGTTCCTGTTTGCAAGAGGCAACATAAAGTATGGGTTGTCTCAAGCTGGCATCCACTTCCTCCCCCTGTTGGAGAAGTGGTGGATATACGCTCCTATCCCTAGTGAAAAGGGATAGGATGGGGCTCTGTTGAGTAGCTCACCCCTGCTCTTGTCTTATCCAGCAGGGTGACGACCGTGTCCCTCTAACCACAGGTAGGGGGAAGAAAAAAGAAAAAAGATGAGGAGCCAGTCACACTCTCATTCACCATCCATTCTTACGGTCACACCAGGACTCGATGCTGTTCAGCCTGCGAGGGTCTGGGTTCGCTACACAACGTGTTTGACAGCACCACGGTCCCAAGGGAAAAAGATCCAAGGACCTGTGGGCAATATCCCGAAGGTAGAAGGAAGGGCATGTGGTCTGGTTGGACCAGACCCCCTGCCTTCAGTACCTGCGCCAAGGAGAAGTTCTTGTGGACAAGGCAGCATCTCCTTCGCATCGAAGGCGGTGAAGTCCATTAGGGAGGGGATTGTGAACGACTCGAACCAATCGTCAGGGACCGAAGGGTTCTGAGTCTTCGCTACGAAGTTCGGTACGAAATCGAGCGTCACGGATCCCATCCCCTGGGTGCCTGACTTCGCAGGAGAAGTCATGCAGTTCCTCAGAGGAAAAAGAAGGAATAGTCGCATGACCTATCCCTCTTCTCTACTTCGGTGATGTCCAGTACCCAACTGGTCTGTCCGTAGCAACGAAGTCTCTCGCATCCTCCTATCCCCATGCAGCGAAGTTCTCAGGTTAGTGGATAGGACACCGACACTCCATGGTGGGTGTCAATGGTATGGGTACTGTGACAAGCTATTAAAACGAAGTCATGGTTGCTGTGTAACAACCGAACTAAGTCAACAGCGTAATTCGTAACTGACTCGGGCGCTCTGACAGCTGCCGACCGACTGCGTTCGGTAGGAGGCAAGTTGTCAAAGCATCCGAGTAAGTCACGTGACCTTCGCCTTTAAAGGGTTATGCCGAGAGACCAAACAATGATGTATTTGTTTGTCACCATTGCCGGACAGCGAGGTGATGATTCTCTTAAGGATGTACCCAACAGGCGAAGTCAATTGCCTTCTAGAGACCTAGGTCCCTGAAGGTAAAACATCTCATGTTTGTGAATCTCAGCTAAGGAGAAACAACACTATGTACCGTTGAAGACGAAGGTAGATATTGAATGCAACCTACGTCTTCACATATGAATCGAGAGAAGGATCTCAAGATTCATAACCTGTGCTTACAAATGACTGAAAACGCTACCCGCTATTTCATTGCTGTCCGGTGAGAAGTCGTAGTTGCAATGAAAGCGGGGCGTTCTTCGGTAATGAAAACACAGGTGAAAGCCGCCTGAAGAAACTGCTTCTCATGGGCTGAACATTTGGAGGTAGAGCTGTCAGGTCGGAGAGTAGGCGATGTCTTCTGACACATCTTGTAATTCGGGTTGAACAATGAACAATTGTACACCTACGAATACGAGATATTTTGAAGACAAACTCAGATGTCTGCAAAATCATTCGCATTATCGCAGTGCGATGCAGCGGGAGACTTGTACAGACTTCTGTTACCGTGCGGTAAACAGAAAGATGCAAGAGTCCAAGAGATATCTCTGTTGAAAATTCTCGCAATGTCGAAGGCGATGGAATCTAGCGTCACCGCAGTAGATGGTCCTTCATTATTGCGAGAATCCCCGTTAATCAGAGACCTAAGTCCATGATTGTTAGGCAGAGATACGGGTTCGGTAGTCAATCAAGCAGGGGAGAGAGAGACATACATGACCGTGAATCTCGGCCCAGGCCCAGCTGATACTGAGCTGCTTATATCAGGCAGTTCAATACGCATGGTTGAGCCTGCTGACTCGTCATCCTGAGTTGCCAGGTAATCCATTATTCCACGAAGGAATGCGTTCGGCTAGAACTACCGAGCATAAAAGATATGCTCGGGCAATTATATTTAGGCGAAACGAATTTCGGTAAATATAAAAGTTGAAATGGTGTTGTCGTGACAAAACATAAGTATATAAAATGAAACTGAAAACTCCTGGGAGGTTGCAGGCAACCCCGAGTTGCAGTTCAATTATAATACTTCTCGTCTAAGTCGCAATCCGTAGAATAACTAGGATATGCGCCTACCCCTCGGACAATTCAACTGCTTAGCAGAATAAGGTCGCGAGGTTAATATACGTAGTATATTTGTAGGATTCTGAACAACGATCTCCATCCTAAATTCTTTCCTTCAAGAAAACAAAATAAGGATTGGAGATCGACCACCTTCGTTCTCTATCAAAGAGAGTGAGGGAGAAGTCTTCCTCGAAGGAAAGCTTCAATGGTGAACAGAATACTAAGACGATAGTTCAAGCCAAACTGGATATTCCCGTCCGATCTCTCTATTCCAGGTTGGGTCGCCCTACTGTGAGATAGTTTCTTTCAGCAGCAGTCTTCTTCACAATGCTAGAAATTCCAGGAATTCGAGCATAGGCGAGGTTCCCGATTATCGTGTAACATATCGGGGATTCTCGTCTAGCTCACTTTGGACCGTGGTCTCGCGTAAGTGTTTGAAGATCGTAAAAACTCGAACACTCTGAATGCGCTAGACATTCCGTAGAATTCTAAGCAGTCTTGCGAAACCCCCACCGAATTCGTCAAACGATATCGGCTGGTGGTCCTCTCGATTCCCGTAGAAATCGAGAATGGAGCAGGATTCCTCCTCAACGACCGGGGCTTACGTCAGGTAGGACCGAAGGTCCCCCCGGTAGCGCAGTCCCGAACGTGGGATCCTACAAAGAAATCTCTGTAGGATCCTTCCCCTTTCCCTCGTAGCCGTAAGGAGAGAGGGAATGGGGAAGGAATTGGATACTCGCTCGCCTTCCCCAGTGGAACTAGCAGTTGGAGAGAGTAGGAGCAGCCATCGCCTTGCGGCGATGGCCTCTCAGAGTCTGGGAAAACGTATCGTCAGGAGAAAACGTTTTCCCGCGGAGGGTTACGAACTCTCACTGTAGGTAAGGGTCTGCCGCCACTGTGAACGTCGTCTGGGTGGGGCTGATCGACACCTGACAGGAGAGAGCCGATACCGTCCTCCGACTCATTCCAGTCCTCGTCGAGGTCGAAAACCTCTCAGGAGGACCCGAAGGAGTATTTAAATACGGTGTCCGAAGACACGTAGAAAACGCCGCTGTCGCAGTAGAGGAGGTGGAAGTAGCTTGATCGACCGGCCAGAACTGAGAGAGCCTTCTTGTCCGGAGACGAGACACTGGTTCGAGACAGAATCGGCAAGCTCCGATCGCGGCAGAACCCACCGTCGGTTTGGGTTCCCTCTCGGGCCCCAAAACGACTCGAGCAGAGACGTGGGCTGCTGGTGGGAGCGGCAATCCTTCCGCAGGGTCCTTATGCTGACAAATCAGCTTAATGACTTCTGCAAATTCCTCTGTATCTCGGGAGTAACCGCGTCTTGCGGAGTAGGACCGTCCAGTCCCTCCAACAAGAACAGATCCCTAGATACTCCTCCTTCAGAAGGAGGAAGAGCGGCAGACCCCCCATACGGTCGCCTCCAGCTAATTGCGCGTATGTCCTGGGGTCGGTCCCTAGAACCGTGCCTGGATCCATACGGCGTCATAGCGGGGTCGCGAGCGGCGAACCTCTCGCGATCACTCATAGGTACCTCGCTCCTCCCGGCGTAGCCCGAGGAGGTTGAAGGTACAGGAGAGGCAGACCTGACGCTCCCCCCCCCTAGCTCGCTGGCAGGACCAGCGTGCTTGGAGGGCTGCTGCTGATCGTCAACCCGCGGTGGCGATCGAGCAGCATGCCTAGCCTTGCCGCTCGCCTGAGGCGAGAGGCCTTGGCTTGAGAACGTCGACGCTGATCTCCTAGCGTCAGGCGAAGCTGTTGCTGGTTACCGTCTCCGCCCTGGGTCCCCGATGGGAGCGGCGTCAGGTGACCTGCTAGGCTCGCTGTCACGGTGAGACCGGCGAGCGTCCTCTCGGCGCGTCGAGCCGCTGGTACCAGCCGTGGCGGATGGTACCGACGGCCGCGGGGACCCCTTCCTCGCCTCAACCCGTTATGGGAGAGGCAGGACCTGACGCTCCCACCCCCCTCGCTCGCTGGCAGGACCCAGCGTGCGTGGAGGGCTGCTGCTGATCGTCAACCCGCGGTGACGGTCGAGCAGCAGGCCTAGCCTTACCGCTCGCCTGGGGCGATTGGCTCGGCTGAGAACGTCGAGACCGATCTCTAGCGTCAGGCGAGCTGCCGCTGGTCACCGTCTCCGCCCGGAGGTTCCATCGGGGAGCGGCGGACGGGTGACTGCTAGGCTCTGTGTCGCGTCGAGACCGGCCAGCGTCCTCTCGGCGCGTCGAGTCGCTGGTACCAGCCGTGGCTGGTACCGGCGGCCGCGGGGACTCCTCCTCGCCTCAACCCGTGGTGATCAGCGACGTCACGTTAGCCCGAGCAGCCAGTTGATCGCTGCGAGAGCGTCCACTGGCCTGGCGAGAGTCGTGTGCACGACTCTCGCCAGTCTTCTGCTCCGCGCCGCTGTCTTGACGGCGAGCGAGCTCGGGCGTCAAAACTTTGGCTGGACGGTCTTCTTGGAAGAGCGTCCACTCGGTGCTTCTCGCGAACGAGAAGCGGCCGAGACGGAACCTGGTGAGGACGCACCAGCCGAGGCTGGTGCCCTCTGGTCCCCGTCGACTTCTTCTTTGCAGAAGAAGCGACGGGCCCCCGTTTCCCGAAGGAACAGGAGGACCAGCAGAAGAGCTCCCCAGCTCGCCTGAGCGAGCCGGGCCCTTAGAAGATCCCGAAGGAGTCTTCTTAGGGGGAAGGAGGCAACCTTCTTCTTCTTCGCTGTTGGCCTTAGAAGTCGAAGGGGAAGGTCTTCTTCGCCAGGCTCCGCAGGACAGACGTCAGGTCTTCCATCCAGGAGGGAGCCGGGGCAGTTGCCGAAGCAACAGGGCCCGACTGCACCTGTTTCCGGAAAGACCTGAGACTGTGACAGCATCACCAACAGCAGGAACAACAGGAACAGGTCCAGGAACCGCAGGAACATCTGAAAGTGAATGAGCAGCAGGCACCTGATCTGAAAGGGAATGAGCGGCTGGGACAGCAACAGGTACGGCAGGCACGGCAGGTACCAACAGGAGAGGGACAGGCGTCCTGTCGGCAGCTACCTCATCCTCGGCACTGGCGGCAGGTCCAGGGGGGTACTCTTTGGGCAGCGGCAGTACCGGGGTCGGCAATACAAAGAACCCAGGTGGCGGTGGCACCGTCCTGATTGGCACGGCAGGAATTGGTTCTGGATTGCAGCCGTGGGTGTTACCGACATGACATGTGGTGTGTACACCAGGTGCGGTGACATCTCATATGCTGGTGTCGAGATTGGTTGTTGTAGTGGTTACCGTATCATGAGTTGACCACTGACCGACCCCGCCAACCGCTGAATCAACCCCTGCAGTCCCAGCGACTCTCACACCTGTCCCAGGTCGTCCTCGCTGATGGCAAACCTGCGGAAGCAACAGTCGGGTTAATTAGAGGGGCTTCCTCGCGCCTGGGGGGAGAGAACCCCACCCAGAGCGGACGGAAGACCCCGAGTACAACTGGACGTCCGTTACCAAAGGAGTCACTGGACTTCCGATGACTTCTTGTGTCCTCGTACAGCACCCACTGCGCCTCTGACGAATGCATACACGTTACACAGGGCTCGTTGCGGGAGCACTCTCGCCCCCGACAACGAGTACAAACCTCGTGAGGATCTACATCTACATTCAAGGTCGTCTCCCACGGATGTAGCACCTGCGGTAACATAGATAGATTAGTAGAGGGGTTCCCTCACGCACGGGGGGAAAGACATTGCCCCACCCCGAACGCAAGGAAGCCCCCACATACAAAATACAATGAAGAAGCTGAGGCGGGGGGCAGGAAGGAAGACGAAGAATCGGCTACCAACTTCCTGGCAGACCTTCGCTTCCCCCACCCCCGCACAGCAGTGAAAAGTAATATGAAAATGAAAACAGAATACTGCCCTTGCGATTCACTTCATAGAACTTAAAGGAGAGAAAAGATCAATTCCCGGGTAAGAACGGAAACTTGATCCAATAATATGATGCTATCATAAAATATATGAAAATGAAACAGAATACTGCACTTGCGATTTCATTTCACATAAAAAATCGTAAGGATCAATTCCCGGGTAAGAACGAAAATTGATCCAGATTAAATTCATGCAACCAATAAATGAAAATGAAAAGAATATTGCAATTGCGAATCCACTTTCATTGCATTCTATATACAAAATTAAAAGTTCGTGCCGAGCGCACTCACACTCTCGGTACGCACAGGGCAAAAATATAATGAAAAAAGTACTTACATTTTTCAATTACTTTCGCCCCAAATACCATGACTCGGCGCGAGCGCGCCGCGGCACCGAGACATAATTCAAGGGTTCATAATTAAGTAATGAAAATGAAAACAGTGTACTTACAGTTTCTATTTTTCAAGTCAAACAAACCATTAGTAGAAACACAATATAAACAAAGCATACGACGATGAAGCGGGCAGAGAGCGATGACGAACACGTCCTTCACACCCGCGGCCGAAAGCAAAGTTATTTGTTTACCTCCCAGTCGCGCGGCGCGCGACTGTCGGACAAGCAGTTAACTACGTTCTCCCCTGTTCGAAGCTTACGACCGTTCCAGCTGCCGCTTAGCTACTTCCTATTGTTAAAGGACCGATGGTTTTGTATTACGTATCGGAACAATGTTTATTTAATTCATGTCTATTATCCCTTTTTTGCAACCAAATTACCCTGAAAAATTACAAATATTTCTAAAGTAGATACAATCGAATGTTTCTAACCTTGTCGTACATCTGGCTGCCGAAAACCATCGCGGAGCAGACGACGATTAGTGGATAATATATTTTTTTTTGCTAGCACTTTTCATTGATTTAAGTCTATATTAGTATTTTGATATTTTCTAATAACTGTATGCAAGAAATAAATGTAATCTTTAATGTTTGCATGCTAAGAATGGCAAAATCATCGTTGCCACATTAGTGGAGCTTCACACATACGCCAATGCATTATCATAAACTGATTCCATGAATTCTAGTTGTCATAGTAATGCAATAATGATAAAATTGCTTTAATATTTATGTATATATACTTCCAATACATAGGCTAATTTCACCAATTTCCACGTTTTGTGTAAGTCTTACACCCAGTTTGGAGGGTGAACACATACCAATTGTCTCTTGGTACAAGGACAAGTGTCGTTATTCTTTACGATTAGTGATTCACGATACCCTTACAAATTACGGCACTGGGTGTAATACACTATAGCAAAATCTAATTCTGATATGAGTATTCGTTACAGAAATATTGCCAAAAACGTGCTTGCACTGTCTCTGAAACCCTTAGTAGGTATGCTGCTTAGTTGTCAATCAAATTCTTTGTAATCAAGTATTTTTTACAAGCTAGCTATTGTATAAATTTGTATTTTCTCAATCAAAACATATGCTCCTCAATGCTAACTTTCCTCTTTTAACGACTTTCTGGTCATTGCAAATTCGGCCCCATTAATTTCTTATGGTGCATAAACAGACAGATGCCCAGGGAGCGAAAGCGATTGCGTTACACTACGGTGGTAATCCGTCAGTAAAACATCTTCATATATCCAAAAAGTAAATAACAAAGATATATATGTGCATTACGATTATAACAATTACATGAATAGCTGATAACAATCTGCATGAATAACTGGTAAACTGTTCTGCAAGAAAGTTGAGTATAGCAATTCATTTACAATAGGTACGAAAGTTAAGATGTCGTGACATCATAATACAAGACTTGAAAAAACGTTCTACTAATTCCGAAAAATAATTACCTAAATTTGAATCAGGAATCGAGGTACATTTTCAATAACAAATATTTTCAAATTAATCATCATAAATATGTAAAACAGTAGTTTCCTTAAAAATGCCGTGGCCAGGGACCGTTTTCCGATTGTTGTGATGAAAGTGCCCCAGCGTCTGTGGGTACAAGTGGTGTGCGGATTTATAACAGGAAATGGGAAAGTTTTGTTGACACAAGCGACTCCGCAAACATAGAGACGGCGTCAATCTTCTAAGCTATTTAATCTTAAGTGAAAATTTCGAAAGCGTTTTGGTGAAGTTTCAACTGCGTTGGCCACCCTTTTCATTACCCTCTGTTTAAAGCTTTAAATTTGGCCTTAATTTCTAACTTTGGAGAAAATACTTACTTCGAAAGGAGAGGTCTTTAGCGCCATCTCTCACTAACATCATCTCACGACTGATGACCATCTCCGGTGTCAGGATGCGTTATAGGCTAAGTACTTTTTCGGAGGGTGTCCAGCCGTGACCGTTGGTGTGTTGGCCAGTCCATGCGGTTGTTTACCCTATATAAAAAGTAACGGGGCAACTGTAAAAACTATGTACACTCATATTTTCAAGTCTAAAATGCGCTATCTACTAGGTAGTAGGTACTAGGCACCTAGTATCAGGTACCTAACGTAAAATTCTAAGTTTGGTATTCATTCAATGAATTGATGTGCACTTGGGTAGCTACAGTTAAAATGAAAGGTAATTGCATAGCTAGTTTAGGGGCTAAGTGAACCTCGTTTGCACAGTGTCCATATAGCTAACAAGTTTTATAGTGAATGCAAAGTAATAAAACGTAAGGCGTAAGCATCGTAAAAGAAGAAAAAAAAATCCGTAAACCTATTGTTTACGTTGCTACCACAAACCAGACCATTATAACTCACAATAAAGTAAGCTAATTTATAGTTTAAATCGATTTGGATATTCATTAAAATGTGGAATGGTGCCACTGCTTTCTAACCTTTGTCATACTTTAATAAATAAACTTAAACTACACACAATATACCTTGATGTTCTAAGATTGTTTTCCCTGTGGAGGAGATTCACTCAGTTTACAGCCCCAACACCCTGGAGATAATATGGTCTGTGACGTCACACTGATATAATAGTAGATACAGTAATATCTCTCTTTGAGTTTTTTTTTTTTTAATTGAAAGCTTTTCCATTACACATCATATTTTACGGCGTGCTCTTTAAACTTCATGATATTTCTAATTATTCAAAAATGTTTTATGGTCACTTATACCGATGTAATGTGCTTTCGTAAATCCTTTTAAATGAGATGCACACTCTTTACACATGTGGTAAATTTTCATAACAACAACAACAAGAAGAAGCACGGCTCTGCCTCGGTTATAAAAAAGAAATAAAAGGGAGTTGGGTTACGAGTAAAATATGGTATTATTAATTTAGAAAAATCTGTAATTTTTTGGGGTTAATTTTATTGCAAAAAAGGGATGATAGATATGAATTAAAATAAACATTTTGAAGTAACATAAAATAAAGTTAAACTAAATAATGAGGAAAGTAAACAATTAAGGAAGTAAAGCTTTGCATCTCATAAATAGGGTAGTGTGGCCGCAATTGTTTGTGGAGTGAGGGCTTAGGAACCAGGGACATAAAGGTTTGGTATTTTGCTAAAAGTAACTTGTAGCATATCCGGAGAAGGCTTTTATATATATATTATATATATATATATATATATATATATATATAGCCTGAAACTTATTACCCGATGTCTCCCAACAGTTTATATTTTCAATAAATTATTATTCCACAGTGCCCGTACTTAATATGTGGGACTGTCTTGGTGTCATTGTCATAAATGTAGCGAGAAAAATATCCCATTAACTGATTGAGCTAAATATGTTGGATGTTAGCAGGCATTGCCACTTATAATGAAAATGGAAGGAGATCTTAGACAGGTGTGAATGCAGTATAATAAAGATTGAGAGAGAGAGAGAGAGAGAGCGCGCAGTACTTTCCCCATAAGGACAGTCACCTACATTAACTCGCTCCATCTAGTTTCAGATCTCATCTGCATCTTTATACAGGGCATGAGCTCTCTCTATTCTATATATAAAGAACAAGGAAGCAACGACAGTGCTATTTTGTCAGTCATCTCTAGCAACTTCGAGTGTCGTCGTTCTCTCCTGCTTCTTCCTCAGTCAAAGTGAGTAAAGGAATTTGGGTCTGATGAGGGAGGACAAACATGGCGTCTATATCCAGGAGCCATAACTGTAGAAGAATTTTAATTATTTTGCACAGGGTGTTCATCTTTGATGCAGCAGTTAAAGGATGAAAGTGGCACTATGAACCCACCTGCTTTGTGTTTCTCTAAAACCACCCCATATTATAGAAAATTTACATAGTTGTTTAATATTTATATGAATGGACTGATGCAATAAGTCAAAGATGGAACAGTGAATGTAAGTGAAGAGTTTAGAATAAGATGGGTCGTGAATGAAATCCACAATGGCTGAAATTAGCAGACGATACGGTACTTGTGATGACTGTGAAGAGAAATTGCATAGATCACTGAAAGAGTTGGGGAGTGTATTTAAGAGTTGAAAGAATGGCTCAGAGTATTTTCAGATGGTTACGTCTTGCGGTAAGAACGGAGGATGATTGGTTGGTAAAGGTATAAAAACTAGGGAGTGTTGGGAGAGGATAGAAGAGGAAGACCTAGAAAGGGGTGTGAAAGAGGTACATATAGGGAAGTGAAGGAGTGCGTATAGGAGTGTGGGATTAAAGTGATGAGTGTTCAGTCATCTTCTTCTTTTCTTGGGTACTACTCCCTGATGCAGTAGGCCTATCTTTGACCCTTTGGGTTTTACTGTCAAGGTCTGGGTAGGTAGGCTACGACCTCCTTCAGTAAATCAAAAAGGCGTAGGCCTCCTGCCCCCTAATATTGTTGGGGAACCCTAGAGCCCCATTCCCAAGGGTGAGTTGGCCCCCTTACTACTGAGGGCGGCCTTTATGGCCCCCATAGTGTGGGAAGCCTGCTTGCACTTATAGGAACACTTCTACATTTATGTCAACTCTGATAGTTGTAAAAAATGAGGGGTTATGACCCCCTATGAAACGGCACTCGAATTTCGGATTTTGACTAAAACCTTCCTGGGGAATGGGGAGTCTATGGTAAAAATTTGGTGGTCATATCTTTCATAGTCTGGATGTGTATTACGAACAAAGAAACGAACAGACAGCAAATTGCCTTTATATATATATATATATATATATATATATATATATATATATATAATATAAATGGGTATGAAGTACGTCGTCTCATTTTGTAAAGTTGTTATTATTATTATTATTATTATTATTATTATTATTATTATTATTATTATTATTATTATTATTACCTACAATCAGCTGAAATGATTCATTTAAGAATTGACAAGAAACAAAACCGTAATCCGTACTAGTACTGTCCACACATTACTAAACAGATAATACATTTATGCAGCACTGATAGCTGGGCCGAATAAAAAAAACGATTTATTGCAGAATCTGTTGCATAAGGTTCAGTGTGTCACAGAAAATGGGGTCATAGAAAACGCGGAGTTATTATGCACGGCGAACAATAATGTCCTGATTATCTGTTGATTTGTGATTGACAGATGAAACCTGGCGTCGCCCTAGTTTACGCCGTGGGTCTAGTGACTCTCACTGACTGCATTCAACTGAAGCCGACGAACATCAACGCCATCCCCACAATCCCTATCACCATAGAGAACATCAACACCCTTATCGTCTTCGTCGGCTTGGGGGTAATTAACTGTCGTCGTTGTCTTAGCCTTATCTGTCTACTATTTCTTTTCTTAATATAATTCTAAGGGGAACTATCTATCACTTGTGCCGTTTATCTTTCATACTCCTTTTTCTCGTCCCTTTAGGCATTTAGGATGGGTGCTGTGACAATTAGACTGTAATTTTCACTCTAGTTTTGTTTATAGATAATATTTTCTGACTATTTTTTGTTTTCAGTTAACTAATATACTAGTATTTCGGAGTGTTTTCTTGTATCTTGTTATCTTTCGAAAGAATAATAAACTTACGACAGTCTATGAGCAAAGGATATCATAATTACCATATAAAAGACATATCATTAACATATATTACTTATATTATGTCAAAATGAAAAACCAAATGCACTAACTGAGCTTCCTCTCCACAGATCAGCGTCATCATCGGCTATACAAGAACCATCCTCAACCCTAAACCAAAACCGGGCAAGAGGTCTGTCAGGAGTCGGGAGGCGTTACCGGACGACCTTCAGGCCGTGATGGACACCATCTACCGTATGGATACCCACGGGTGCGTCCAGAGAACCGTCTGCCTTTTGGAGAAGAACCACAAGTTGCTTACGTCTGAAGAGATGGCCGTCGTAGATCTATTTGCTGACTTTGTTGAAACAGCGCAGCAGGCGTCGAATGCCAATTCTTCTTCTCTCGCCTATGATGAAGACGCCAGCTGTCAGGAGC
>NC_087208.1:59581506-59599006 GCF_015104395.2 Macrobrachium nipponense | reverse complement strand
ACATCAGCTACCTTGCAGTAATAAGTGGTACGAGCACCAACCTGAGGGAGTGATAGAAAACGATCAGGCAAAGATCCTCTGGGACTATGGTATCAGAACGGATAGGGTGATACGTGCAAATAGACCAGGCGTGACGTTGATTGACATTATTATTATTATTATTATTATTATTATTATTATTATTATTATTATATTATTATTATTATTATTATTTATTTATTTATTTACTATTATTATTTTTTGTTTGGTTTATCACAGTCCTCCAATTCGACTGGGTGTATTTATAGCGTGAGGTTCCGTGTTGCATCCTACCTCCTTAGGAGTCCATCACTTTTCTTACTGTGTGCTGTTTCCAGGAGCATACTCTTTTGCATTAGTCCTGGAGCTACTTCAGCCTCTAGTTTTTCCAGATTCCTTTTCAGGGATCTTGGAATCGTGCCAATTATTATTATTATTATTATTCTTTCTACTAGCTGGTTAAGACGACATATCGAAAGGATTTTTTTCTTGCCAATTAAAAATGAATTGCATAACAAACTGCGTAAGAAGCGAGAGACTGTTTTCAGACCAAATAACACGAAGACTGAACTGCTACTCTTTGTCAATGAATGCTTAACTGAAAAGAACTAAGATTCATATACCATAACCTTGGCTCAGTCGAGGATTGCAGGGTTTAGTATGCACCCTCTCTGAACCTCTGTCTCTTGAGACATCGGTTATGGCTAATTTATTCCCATTGTTGATTTTGAATTTATATAAATTACTCTTGACATCGCTAAAGTAATTATTATATTATTATTATTATTATTATTATTATTATTATTATTATTATTATTATTATTATTATTATTATTATTATTATTATTATTATCAAATTAGTTCTCAACTCGGTTCTTCTCTCTTCCAGCTGGTTAAGACGACATTTTTGTGTAACTAAAAAATATTATATAACATTATTTTTTACCATACGATAAATACCGATACTCGGTATTTATTGTAAATGTCATCATTGCAACTAACCACTGCGCTTTTTCAATATCTTTATATATATAATATATATGTGTGTGTGTGTGTGTGTGTGTGTGTGTGTATGTATATATATATATATATATATATATATATATATATATATATATATATATATATATATATATATATATATATATATATATATTATTCAAGCAGTTGTCTGACTTGTGATATTCCGAAGATAAAGGAACGTAATATAAATTATACATATGTTTATTAGAAAGATTTAGCGCAGATCATTCCTGATATATACAGAGGAAGAAAGAAAACCCTACTCTCTAGCGGTAAATGATTTCAAGGACTGATCAGATCGGCTTCACTCTCGATTTCGCAACGCATTGTTTGGCAAAGAAGAGTCAGTCTGTTATTTCAGTATATGTTGACCACCGTATTTACTCTTATGTTTTCGTATTCTAAATGAATTCTTGTATAATAATTATAGGACGGACACCACTCCAGAAGCAGTCCACCCTCAGCTTCCCAGCCTAGAGGATGTCTAGCAGCTCCAGACGAAAGCTCGCTATAAGAAAACGAGAGAGAGAGAGAGAGAGAGAGAGAGAGAGAGAGAGAGAGAGAGAGAGAGAGAATGACTTTGGTGACTATGATATCATAGTTTATCTGTATAAGCTGATAATAATAATAATAATAATAATAATAATAATAATAATAATAATAATAATAATAATAATAATAATAATAATAATAATAATAATCTAAGGTATCAGAGGATTATGTGGTATCTTTTTGCGCACGCAAGTCTCAGTTACAGTCTATGCTGTTTAAGATGACTGAATTATATCTAATTATTTTAGACTGTCAAGCCAAGAACTGGTGTGGTTAGACAGCAAGATAAAGAGAATAGAAAATACGGATGAAGTACAAGAATTTGGAAAAGGGATCTGGAAAAAAAAACGACAGTTGCACTAAGAGGTAATAGATGAAGAGATTGGGCAGTATGACTGAAGAAAGAAATTTGAAGAACAAGATCAAAGAAATATAGCAGGAATGCAGGTAAAGTATAAGGTTTAAAATTGGACGCAGTTTGGGGCCGAAGGGACGCTGCAAACACCCGCAGTGACGCCTGCAGTGCCCCACGTGATGTACACTGACAGCATTATCCCTCTATATCGGATAATAACGTCTACAATGGCCCAGGTAATAAAAAAAAGATATTGCTATCATATATACACGTCCAGGTAATATACATATAATCTTCTTCTTTCCCACCGTTATCCATACATTAAGGGGGTCGGTTGCCTGATGCGCCTTCTCCTCCACTGCCTTCTATCGAAGGCATCATCCTCCACCAGATCTCTTCTCTCCATATCTTCCTTAGCAGGTTCCTCCCAAGCCCTCTTCACTCCTCATCGTGCATACAAGTTTATCTATATATTTGCGGTTGTGTATTA
The DNA here is from genome assembly GCF_015104395.2 of Macrobrachium nipponense. NCBI lineage: Eukaryota > Metazoa > Arthropoda > Malacostraca > Decapoda > Palaemonidae > Macrobrachium > Macrobrachium nipponense. The sequence continues at coordinate 59,596,568 of NC_087208.1, read as the reverse complement.
CTACATAATATCCTTATGCGAAGAGATGCGTGTTAGAGATTTCAACGCAACATGAAGAACTTATCATCTTGAAACACGGCAAGAATGCCACCAGTAAGTAGACGGAGAAGGTGGAAAGTCAACTCACCTGGAGAACCTACATCCTCTGAATGAAGGGTGTGGTACAAGCGGCAATAAGTCGTAATAAGGACAGAAAGGCGCCGGGGTGGGAAGTAGGCACTACAAGTGTACATCACTGACCCTCTTAATATGCGTTAAATATCTGAACACCACATTAGGTAAACTAATAACATATTTATCACATATTAGAGGGTCAGTGATGTACACCTGTAGTGCCTACTTCCCACCCCCCCCGGCGCCTTTCTGTCCTTATTACGACTTATTGCCGCTTGTACCACACCCTTCATTCAGCTCATTCAGGGGATGTAGGTTCTCCAGGTGAGTTGACTTTCCACCTTCTCCGTCTACTTACTGGTGGCATTCTTGCCGTGTTTCAAGATGATAAGTTTTTCATGTTGCGTTGAAATCTCTAACACGCATCTATTCGCATAAGGATATTATGTAGTAATACACAACCGCAAAATATATAGATAAACTTATTAAAGATTTAACAGAGAATAAGTAGATTTCTCTTCTTTTCTATTTTTCCATCAGTCCCTCCATTGACAAAAACGAGAAGAACAGAGAGCTACAAAAATAATCAATTTACAAAACGAGATCACGCTTGATAGCAGAGGTTTGTACGAATCTCAGTGGTTGCTACCAGAATGTGTCAACGTGGCAGCTGAGGATGTGGCTAAGCAGAACAGCATATAATAGAGTATTTAAAGCAACGAATACTTTAATATAATAAAATAACAATGCTACATATATATGGATATAACCTCCCACCTGCGTTTAACCGCTGGTGGTCGTCTTGCCGTGCTTCAAGATGATAGGTTCTTCATGTTGCGTTGAAATCTCTCACATAGCTAACCGGGTTAAACCTATTTGGTTATTACATGGAAATAAACTGCAACAAAATGAATGTATAACTTTATTCAAGAAAGGACAGAGAATAAATAGATTTATAATAAATAGTTTTCCCTTTTATCCAGCACCTCAGCAATTTCTCCGCTGACAAACAGCGCAAGTAATGGAAAACCACAATAATCATTTATACGAATCTCAGTGACTGTTACGAGAATGCTTCCCCTGAGCTGAGTATGTGAATAAATGGAACGTCTTATGTTCGAGTATTTTAAATAACGAATAATTTAATGAGGAAATGTATATATATATATATATATATATATATATATATATATATATATATATATATATATATATATATATAATATATATATATAAGCATAAATAATATGCACTTAAAGGTAAGTTAATAACACTTAGATAACTAATACTGGGTAGTGTGGAATTTAAAGTGGGGAATAATAATAATGATAATAATAAGAGTGAATGTAACATTATATCATTGACACCACGTTCCTAGGATTTTTAAAGATGGATCTAAGCATTTCTTTGTCCAGAGGACATTTCGAGTATTGCTTCTCGCAAGCAGCCGAGCCACTCGTCCGTTTCCCTGCCCCGTCGGCTTGGGCCGACGCAGCTTTGGCGGGAGACGCGGCAGATTTGGAATTGGAGAACAATTCGACGATCAAATTTTCTTCTAGATCTCTCGCAACCTCGTCTTCCGCTTCCAAGTGGCATAGTAGCTTCAGCGCACACCCAGTGGTGTCCACTTGCTGCACCGCCGTCAGGAGGGACACAGAATCGTCAGCAGGAGATGGCTCATTCACCCGTGGTATGCGAGATGAGAAGCGAACGCGACGTCCCTCCAAGTAACCGACGGCCATAGCTCCCTGTGAAGATAAAAGTTGGCGATGTTTACAATCGGTTTCCAAGATATCCTGTCCTGATGCACAAATTCGATAAGAAATGCGATCAACAAATCCTGCGAATTTCTAAGGAATGCTATCACAAATGTTGTGAAGTACTAAGAAATGCCATCAACAAATCCAGCGAATTTCTAAGGAATGCTATCACAAATGCAGCGAAGTACTAAGAAATGCCATCAACAAATCCAATGAATATCTAAGGAACGCTATCACAAATGCAGTGAAGTAATAAGGAATGCCATCAACAAATCGAGCGAATTTCTAAGGAATGCTATCACAAATGCAGTGAAGTACTAAGAAATCCGATCAGCAGACGCGATGAATTACTGAGAAATGTGATCTTTATTTAATACAAATGACTAAGAAATGCATTTATGAACATAGAAATAATTGTGGAACGATTATTATAATATTGCCAGTACTATACATGGCTATGACTGATGGTAAATAATTCTAAGGAGTATATTCAAAACCACAGTTAGAGTTCCTAGCCTTCTCTCACAGCATTATTAATGTAATACACATATCAGTGTTTCTCTCTCTCTCTCTCAAAAAGAAAAATAGAGTACTTAGAAGAACTAACCAAAATGAAAAGAAAATAGATATAATGAATATAAGTGAAACCTGGTATTCCCAAGAGACTGGGAATGATGATCAAATAAAAGGGTTCCAAACTTATAGATCAGATAGAAAAAATAGGAATCAAGGGGGAACCGCAATATATGGGAAAGACAAAAAACAAGGAAAAATATATGAGAAATATAGTAACTCAGAATGTGAACTAATAGCGGTAGAATTTGAATCTGAAAAATTGATGAACATAGTAATATATAGACCTCCTAATACTAAAGAGTTTGACTTAATAATTGAAAAATTGGATGATATATGTAGAAATCACAAGGACTGGACTATTCTCCTATCTGGTGACTTCAACTTTCCTTTCGTAGAATGGAAAGAACGAATAGGAGATTGTGGTTGTACTTATACATATAAAAAAGAGAGTAATAGTAGTGCAGAAGATAAGAGGCAATTTGAAAAGCTATTAGATATGCTACTAGAATACAACATTCAACAAATAAATCACCTGCCAACAAGAAAGGAAAATACTTTAGACCTAGTATTTGTGAACGAGATGAATTATGTTAAAGAAATAATAGTTTATAATGCGAATATTTCAGACCATAATGTCATAGAATTAACAGTTCATTCCAAAGCAAGTGAAAATAGAGATAAGCAAGAAATGAAAAAGTGGGAAGGATATGGAAAATACAACTTCTACAGTAAAAATATAAAATGGTCAGAAATTAATGAAGAATTAAACAAAGATTGGGATAACATTTTCGTAAGTGATGACATAAGGGTAAATACGGAGATATTATATAAAATATTGGAGAAAATAGTGGAAAAATATATACCGAAGAAGAAAAGTAAACATCATTCATGCATACCAAGAGACAGAAGGATCTTGTTCCAGAAAATCAGAAAGTGGAAAAAAGGTCTTGCAAAAGAAAAAAATGCATGGAAAGTTATAGAACTAAAAAGTAAGATAGAAAATGCAGAACAAAAGATTATACAATCAAAAGAAAATGAAAAACGGGACTTGGAAGAAAAAACCCTATTAAATATCAAGCAAAACCCCAAGCTATTATACTCATATGCGAAGAAGATGAATAAAAGAAGAATAGAAATAGGCCCTCTGAGAATTGAAGGGAGATTAACGAATGAAAAAAAGGAAATTTGCAACATACTGGCAGAACGATATAAGAGAGAATTCACCCCTAGAATAGATAATGAAGATAATGATATAGAAGTAAGGGATGAAAATAGTGAATATTTAGCTGACATAGATATTAATGAAGCTGATATTGTGCAGGCTATTAATGAAATTAAAAATGGAGCTGCTGCAGGGCCTGATGGAATTCCTGCTATTTTGTTAAAGAAAGTAGTTCATTCTATCGCAAAGCCACTTGCAATATTATTAAGACAAAGTGTAGATACAGGCAAGATTTATGATGAGCACATTAGATATATTACCCCTACTTTCAAAAGTGGATCAATACTAGAGGCAAGTAATTATAGGCCTGTGAGTCTAACATCACATATTATGAAAGTGTATGAAAGGGTAATGAAGAAAAATATTATGAAACATTTAATAAAAAATAATTTGTTTAATAAAGGACAACATGGTTTCGTACCCTGAAAAAGTACACAAACCCAACTGTTAGTCCACCGTGAGAACATATTCAAAAATATGAAAAGCGGAAATGAAACAGATGTGGTTTATTTAGACTTTGCAAAAGCTTTTGATAAAGTAGACCATAATATATTAGCGAAGAAAATTAGAAAACACAATATCGTGGATAAAGTAGGAAGATGGTTAAAAGAATTTTTACACAACAGAAAACAGATAGTTATTGCAAACGACGAGAAATCGGATGAAGTCAAGGTAATATCCGGTGTGCCGCAAGGTACGGTGTTAGCTGCAATACTGTTTGTTATTATGATTGAAGACATAGACAATAATGTGAAGGATTCGGTAGTGAGTAGTTTCGCAGATGACACAAGAATAAGTAGAGAAATTACTTGTGATGAAGATAGGAACGCTCTACAAAGAGACCTTAACAAAGTATATGATTGGGCAGAGGTAAATAGGATGGTATTTAACTCTGATAAATTTGAATCAATAAATTATGGAGACAGAGAAAGAAAGCTATATGCATATAAGGGACCTAATAATGAGACCATCACAAATAAGGAAGCAGTTAAAGACCTTGGTGTGATGATGAATAGGAACATGTTATGCAATGATCAAATAGCAACTCTGTTGGCAAAATGTAAAGCAAAAATGGGAATTTTGTTACGGCACTTCAAAACAAGAAAAGCTGAACACATGATTATGCTTTATAAAACATATGTTCGTAGTCCACTTGAATATTGCAATATGATATGGTACCCACACTATCAAAAGGATATTGCACAAATAGAGAGTGTACAAAGGTCCTTTACAGCTAGAATAGAAGAAGTTAAGGACCTAGACTACTGGGAAAGACTACAATTCTTAAAATTATATAGTCTAGAAAGGAGAAGAGAACGCTACATGATAATTCAGGCATGGAAACAGATAGAAGGAATAGCAGAAAATATCATGGAACTAAAAATATCAGAAAGAGCAAGCAGAGGTAGATTAATAGTGCCCAAAACTATACCAGGAAAAATAAGGAAAGCACACAGGACATTAATCCACTACGCACCAGCATCGATAATGCAGCGTCTATTCAATGCGTTGCCAGCTCATCTGAGGAATATATCAGGAGTGAGCGTAGATGTGTTTAAGAATAAGCTCGACAAATATCTAAACTGCATCCCAGACCATCCAAGATTGGAAGATGCAAAATATACCGGAAGATGTACTAGCAACTCTCTGGTAGACATTAGAGGTGCCTCACACTGAGGGACCTGGGGCAACCCGAACAAGATGTAAGGTCTGTAAGGTAAGGTAAGGTAAGGTCTCTCTCTCTCTCTCTCTCGACGTACCTTTAAGACCAAGATGCTTCCGACTGCCAGAAAAATATTTGTCATTTCTACTGGCGTAATTTTCCAGTTGTACTTGGCATTGACGCAGGCAGTCGCGAGCAGCGTCACTAGCAATACCTTGAAGTTCATTCTGCGAAACGAGGAAAAGTAGCCTACTATTACCACTAATGTTGTGTTATTCGTAGAAAAAACAGTGAAAATGCTTTATTGAAAATAAACGATTAGGTTTATTTCTAACAGCATCAACAAACAAACAACAGTAATGATTATGAAAAACAAAAATAACAACAATTAAGTTTTCTAAACCTCAGCCGTGAAGGTTGAATGAACAAATTTATCACTGCTTTTAATCACCTTAGGAATGTGTATTGATCCTTCTGCAAGCGCTGGGTATACCACAGTATCACGTAAGGACTGACGCCCAAGGATTAGCACCCACTCACACACAGGTGCCAAGTGACTATGGGTTTGCAAGTAGGCAACTAACCCCCGTCAGAGGTCGGGCAAGGGGCATCTGGCATATCGCAATTTGGAAAGCCAGAGGAGGGTCACTCGTAATGCAGTCAGTGTGGTCAGCCTGATTGTTTATGATACTGCGATCGTTAGTTGGTGTGGTTCTTGTCGCTTGATTGTTTATTGATAGCTTGTGTGTGTGTGTGTGTGTGTGTGTGTGTGTGGTACAAATGTCCTTTAATATCCACTTCGCTCTACCTCGGAAGTAATACATTTTCATATATGTTACCGAAGGGGACATAAGATATGAAAATATATTATTTCCGAGGAAGAGCGAATTGTTAGATAATAAAGGACATTTGTAGCTTAATGCTTCTATATGAATCACGGTGATGTGATAAAATTCATATATATGTATATATATACTATATATATATATGTGTGTGGTGTGTGTGTGTGTGTGTGTATGTGTGTGTGTGTGTGTGTGTGTGTGTATTATATATACATAAATAAAGGTTTTTTGCCACGAAGGAAAAATGAAAAAGCGAGATAGCCAAGGGTCCGAACAGGACCGAAAGTACTTGGCTATCTCGCTTTTTCATTTTTTCCTTCGTGGCAAAAAACCTTAATTTATACGTAGCATCACGTTTTATATACTTCGTGATCAAGTTATTCATTATATATACATATGCATATATATATATATATATATATATATATATATATATATAGATATATATATAGTATATATATATGTGTGTGTGTGTGAAGAAAAAAAGTATATCTTAGTTTAACCAGACCACTGGCCCGAAGGATTAGATGTTTTTACGTGGCTAGGAGCCAATTTGTTATCTAGCAACGGGACCTACAGCTTATTGTGGGATCCGAACCACATTATATCGAGAAATGAATTTCTGTCACCAAAAATAAATTTCTCTGGTTCCGCGTTGGCCGAGCCGAGAATCGAACTTCGGACCACCGGATTGGTAGCCAAGCGCGAAATCCACTCGTCCAACGAGGAACTATATGTGTGTGAAGAGAGAGAGAGAGAGAGAGAGAGAGAGAGAGAGAGCATAATATTACGAATGACCTAAATAAACAGTAACTGATCTAGATTAGTTAGAAATCAGCATTCTGTCAAGAAACTAGAGTCCCATCATCATCATGAATAAAACACAAAGAAAGTCGAGAGAGAGAAATCATCTTCTGGGTGAAAATCAATAAATAATAATCTTGTTCGTCTCAGAGGGCTAATTGATTCATTACCTTTAGTTGTCTATATTTTCTTTATTCCTTCATGTTTTGATTTTCCCTCTTTTCGGTTTATTCTCTCATTTATATATGATCTCCAAGCATTTCACATTATTCCGTTCGATGTAACGACTGTAACCGAGTACTGGGACCCTCCACGAAAAAAGCGGGACGCCATATCTTAAAAACTAACCATAGAATACTTCTTGAAAATAATCTCATTATGTTCCCCACACCTAGAATATTCATTTGAACTATCCTAGCTTAACCTATAACGTAAGGGACATGGCAAAAAAAAAAAAAAAAAAAAAAAACACGGGGCTGGTGCAGTACTAACATACATCTCGGAATTTGCTTCCCGGAAGTAAACAAAGACCAACACATTCATAAAGTTATATCGATTAAAATAAGGAAGGTTAGTGATCCCGAGGATGATATCGATTTTTCTCATAATTTTGCAGAAATATTAGGAAAGTAGAGTACTCAGGCTTGCCAACCCTCCCGGATTCGCCCGTCTCCCGAAGTGGCTTCAAAACCTCCCGGAATTTGAGAAAAATATAATGTTTTAAGTAAAATGGAATTTCCATTCTTTAAGATATTGTTAGTTTTATTTGGAAAGTTTTTTTTTGTGTATTTTCTTCCTGTTTTGCATATTAGTAAAAACTGTAGCAGCTTCAAGGAGGTTGGTATGCATAAATAAAAACGCATTTTGTGGAATGTGTCTGTGTGCGCGATCTCCCGGATTTTTAGATCAGATAGTTGGCAAGCCTAAGAGTACTGAACACTGCTAAGGTAACTGTCTTTCTTGCTGGCACTCATTACGAAGAAATAATGAAGGAAAATGGAAATAAATAGCCACGGTAATGAATATGACAAGAAATTGAGGCAGTTCCTCAATCTTTTCTCGAATACTGATTAACTGCAATCTAGACCGCTCCTGATCTTACTAGATCGCGGGTACGTTTTCATTTTTATGCATCTGGTTTGGGCTTCCTTTTTCGCCGTTATACGGAATAGAAAGCTACTGGTACAGAAGTCTGCAATGAAGAGCTACCCTCCTGCCCCTACCCCGCTCTTCCCCCTATCATTCCCCCTCTCTCTCTTCGTAAACAAAGTGTCTATATATATATATACGTGCATCTACATAATCTTAAGTTGAGATGTGTGAACTCCAGGCCATACTTTTGAGTATTTGCGTATGTGCGTTTGAACATACACACTGATATTCCCTGATATATTTACGGTTTTCATAAAGGTTTTCGGATTGTAGTTGCCAGCTGTTTGCAATTCTCCAGTATGGCTGCGATTCTCTGTACTTGATTAACCACCAGGTACCTAATTCAGTATTTTAGGCTGCATAGATAATATAGTAGGATTTTAACAGAATAAACCTCAGGTATTGAGGCTTGCTCAGCAATCAAACCCATGAAACTCTAGCTGTGATAACCACTGGACCACGAGAAAAAATTTAACTATGTATGTACGTATATATATATATATATATATATATATATATATATATATACATATATATATATAGTGTAGTATATATGCATATCTGATACACATATATGTAATATGTTTTATATATACACATATATATGTGTGTATATATATATAGATTTATGCGTACATATATATGTATATAACAGGTATACATATATGTAATCCATATATATATATATATAGATATATATATATATATATGTGTGTGTGTGTGTGTGTGTGTGTGTGTTCGCATAAGCCTGCATTACACAATCAGTAACTAATGTCCTCGCACCCCAAAAAGGACATTATTTAGGCTACTCTGAACCCAGCTTTCACTGGGGTCAGATTTTCTCTCATTATCCGAGTATGTGCGAACGAACTAACTTACATAATTCATCTGGGGCACTCGTATAAATAAGGTGTAGTTCCCCGTGTCCGACCATTTGTGGAACATTTGCAGTGACATCTGGACGTCAATAAGCAAGTAGATATTTTCTCTCTCTCTCTCTCTGTCTCTCTCTCTCTCTCTCTCTCTCTATATATATATATATATATATATATATATATTATATATATATATATATATATATATATATATATATATATATATATAATATATATGTATATATATATATATATATATATATATATATATATATATATATATATATATATATATGAATATATATACATATACAGACACATGTGTATATGTGTGTGTGCGAGTGTGCATCGGTGATCACGTTGTAATTGCTATCATTATTATTATTTTTATTTTTATTATCGATACTGATATAATATTGAAAGGTGTAATATTCATGGCCTTATTTTTCCAGACTCTTTATCAAGAAATCCAGCGACAGAAAAATAAGAAATTAAAAAAAAAAAAAAAATTCTGCAGTCCAACGATAACTCGTTTTGGTGAAGTTCTCCAGACCCTCAGTAACTTCCTTTTACTTCAACTTCTGCTAATGGTCATTCTGAGGTGAGTTTTTTCTTTTTATTTTTAGAAGTTTTTGAAGTTTTCCAGATGAGAATTCTCAAACTGGAGATCTTCCAGATGAGAATTTCATAGCCTTTCAAATTTTCCAGATGAGAATTTCATAGCCTTTGAATTTTTCCAGATGAGAATTTCATAGCCTTTCAATTTTTCCAGACTAGAAAATCATAGCCTTTCAATTTTCCAAATGAGACTTTCATAGCCTTTCAGTTTTTCCAGACGAGAATTTCATAGCCTTTCCATTTTTCCAGATGAGAAAATCATACTTTCTATTTCCCAGATGAGAATTTCATAGCCTTTCAATTTTTCCAGACTATAATTTCATAGCCTTTCAGTTTTTTCAGATGAGAATTTCATAGCCTTGCAATTTTTCCAGACGAAAATTTCATAGCCTTTTAATTTTTCCAAATGAGAATTTCATAGTCTTTCAATTTTCTCAGATGAGAATTTCATAGCCTTTCAATTTTTCCTTGATGAGAATTTCAGTCTCAATTTTTCCAGATGAGAATTCACAGCCTTTCAATTTTTCCAGACTAGAATTTCATAACCTTTCAATTTCTCCAGATGAGAATTTCATAGCCTTTCAATTATTCCAGATGAGAAAATCAAAGCCTTTCTATTTTTCCAGATGAGAATTCCATAGCCTTTCAATGTTTCCGGGCGAGAATTTCATAGCCTTTCTATTTTCCAGATGAGAACTGAAATCATTCTCGTCTTCTTGCTGTTCGGGACAGCATGGGTTGAGAGTGCCCTCACCGCTGACATCAAGAAGCTTTTGATTGTCACTGGAGCTCTCGCCATTCTAAAGGTCAGCCTCATTATATCGCCATTCGGCGTCTTATGTTCCGTTTTGCGGGGTTAGACGACATTCGATTTCCTATTTTTAGTTTTCTGTAAAAGAAAATTATTTGTCTGTCCGTCTGCCCTCAGATCTTAGAAACTTCCGAGGCCATAGGGCTGCAATTTGGTATGTTGATCATCCACCCTCCAGTCATCAATCATGCCAAATTGCAGCCCTCTAACCTAAGTAGTTTTCATTCTATTAAAGGTTAAGGTTAGCCAAAATCTTACCTCTGGCAGCGTAGCTGAGTTTCATGGGCCGCGTGCTGGGGTCACACATTCACGTATCACGGCGGCATATGCCCACGTATGTGGATCTTGGGCATCATCGCGGTGAAATGACCTTGAACAGCTGGTAAACAGGACACGGGCTACCGGACGTAAAGCCAGCAACGTAAATTGCGCCGCAAATGTACGCGCAAAGAAAGCAAGGTCGGACGTCTACCTGGAACTTACGCCGATCAACTTCACGTCAAGACCACGCCCACCGTTGTGGGGCTGTGCTGTTGCCAGGGGTATGAGCACATTACTACAGTTTTTAATTTTTTTTTTTTATTCTGTTTGAATCCGCGAAAGACATCTACAACACAGCTGAATATTACAGTTGAAAATTATATGCACACAAAATCGAGATTTATCATCATAGAGAAGAGAGAGAGAGAGAGAGAGAGAGAGAGAGAGAGAGAGAGATTTACCAAGATATATACTTTCTAATTGTACAACAAAAACATTTCAGTAGACGCAATTAGAATAATGGTTGTAAATGAGCACATCACTGATTATATATTAACCCCATTTCTGAATGATATTTATAGCAATAACCAAGTAACCAGTCGACAAGGAATACCATACGTAGTTTTAGGAATTATGATTTATGAACGCTTTGGGAGCTCTTATATAAGATTAGCACTAGAATTGTCTTGCTTCGATTTTACCATTCAGACATACACTTAGACTTATAAAACTGTTGACTATGGGCGATTTATATTTAAGCGATATAGAATAACATCTAATAACTTATCAAACATTCATTAAAAATTAAATAAAATGGGAATTCTACCTATTTCAAGATAATATTTTTAGATGTATATAGGAATTCACCTCTTATATATTTACATTATTTGTTACACCATTATTGTAAGACTGCTATTCAGAAGAAATAAATATCTTCGACACTTCCATAATCTGAGAATACCGTGTTACCGGGAAAGTGTTCATGTGTGTGTGTGTGTGTGTGTGTGTGTGAAAATTATTCTAGCAGATTATACTATACGTTTGCTGTCTACAAGTGAAGTCTTTTGTTATTTTTGGCCTAAGCAGTAAAGGTTATTTCAAAAAGGACTACTAGACATCCTAACAATTGTCTTCGTCAGAAATTTCCCCAGTATTTTTATATTCGTTATCCATTTCCCACTCGCCTTTTATTGAAACCTTGTCTCCATATTCTGAATCGTGATCAGCCACCTGAGACACAGAGAAACAGCCCCTGGGCTATGAAGCCATTAGTCCTGCTCCCATACAAATGGTTCGCACTGCATGGGTCCATATAAGTACTCGTCCAACCCGGGATTATTCATAGCCTAAAGGAAACCTTACCAATAACACCAGGCCCCAACTCCTCTACTGTTCCTGCGTTGCTAATCATAAATTAATTTCTTACTGGAGCAGGTGTGACAGACGACGTAGGCGGTAGATGCCGGATTCCTGTTGACGAAAATGACCCGGCTGTTGATTTCTGGTTGAGATTTGTGTACCGGAACGCTGGAATACTACCTTGGGAATAGAGCCTGGGATTACCCTGTATCCCTCTGACAGATTCCAATTCATTGTTTGATTGATGATAGCGGTCAAAAGTCAGGGGAAAGTGGAAATCGTATTAGGAGCCAGTGCTAAAGGATTATTCCAAAATCCGCCATTGTCAATGAAAGAAATAACTGAGACCGTCAGGATATGGGATAATCCTGTGGCCATATTTTCAAGTTGATTTTCCAACAGCTGACCTGAGGGCGCCGACCTGACCTTTTATACCACGCTACAACGTTGCCATGTCGTACAGGGTTGTAAATGTGTGAATCGGTTTCGCCGTAGGCCCGCGTGCTTCGCGGCGGAAAGAAAACAACGACGGCGAACAATGCAGGTGACCCTAGCGCCTACCCTGCAGTAGTCACCGTGGGTCCCACGTGCAATGCCTGGAGCTACGTCAGGTGACATTTGGCGTGACCACCCACGACTTGTTTTGAACATTTCAAAACTGGAGTGGGCTACGGCGCCCTAGTGGGCGGAGCTTAACACCCGGACGACACGTCACCGTACGTCTACGATTTTACGTTAGTTTTACGTTACATTTACGGTTTACTGACGTAAGCTGTTGCCAACTACCAATTTCTGTTCATGCGTGGGCGTGCGTGCGTTGATACGTGAATGTGTGACCTTAGCATAAGAAACTTCGGCGCATTTTTTACATGTTAGTCCTCTTACTTTCCATCTACTACTCTTCCGTTTAATATCTCCTCATTCCCCCATCTCATCGCATGTTCAAACCGTCTGAATATTCGAGATTTCATTAAATTTTTCTACCACTTTTCAGGCAAGAGTCTTAGTATTCCGTGATCGCGTCTTTTCAAAACCGACTTATTTAATAAAATATATTTTTCTTTCTTTTGGTATGAGCCATGCAATATCTGTTTAGAATGTACGTATGGAAAACGTTAATTTGTATGGCAATTGTAATACTGTTGTAATACTTTGACGGTGATCCACACTCTCTCTTTCTCTCTCTCTCTCTTTCTCTCTGTTGTATTTTTTTTTAATCAAGGTGGCCTTGTACCAACACGTGTTCCAGTTTCTTGAGCAGCCTCAGCAGTGACTGGCAGTTTCTCTCGAGGTGTCTTTTGAGATAAAATTCAGATGGAACCATAAGACTAAAAAATAAATAAATAAATAAAGTATGACCTATCAAAAAGAAAAGATTATGACAGTTCTTTTCTGGTAATAGTTAAATTATTTCCTTCTTTTCACAGGGCACAATTCTAATAGGCTATTTGGAAGGCAGGCGCATTCCACCTCCCAGGGGAGGACGATCTGTGGCCACAGATGTCGTGGCGGACGTCGTCTTCTCTGCGATCGGCCTCATGGACTCCAGCGACTGCGTCTTGAAGTTGATCTGTCAGCTGGAGATGAAAGAAGAATCCGAACGCACGGAAGAAGAAAACATGATCGTGGATATGTTTTCCAGGAGTACCGTGAGTCTGTCTTCCAGGGCGGATTCCGCGGCGGAAGCCGCGGACGCAGGAAATCGAACGCGTGGGGTGTCCGTATGCGATAGGTATTTCTCAGAATGTTCTTTGAGTGAGGATCAGCTCAGGAACTTGTTGAAATCTCCCGGGGATGCGCTCTCTATGATTTGAGCGTCTTTGTCACTGTTGGTCGTTGTTTTTAGTCGTGTCCTTCTTAGTAATTTATCTATATTTATTCACTTTTTTTAATAACGTATTTATTTATAATCTAACTTATTCTATTTAAAGTTCTCCACCAATGTTGCTACGATGGTTGTGAAGCAACGAAAAGTATTACTCATGGCTTCTAGTCCCACTGGTTTTATGTTTAGAAAATAAATTATTATTATTCTAAATTGATGTTACTTTTACTTCAAAAATGCTTGATAGAGAAGGGAAAATGAAACGGTCAAATCAAATCCAAAGGTATAAGTTCGAAATGCAATAACTTGCTCAGTGTAGAAAGCTTACTTGAGAAGTTGTATATTATATCCACTATATTATACATCGTGTGTTTATATGTGTATAAAAAATGGTGATCTGTCATTATTTCCTTTTGCATCGAAAGCAAAACAAAGGGATAATAAGACATTTATTTCACCAAGTGCAGGACTTGAATTATCATTTTTAACCTCCTATTTTTCATATCTATTCCTTTCCTTCCAAGTCAGCCAGATAACAGAACAAAAACTCCGCCATGTCCTGACGAACTAATTTACCCTTTCACTGGCGAAAGTCAAAATAGGAAATTCTTCCATTTCAGCTTTCTCATTTTCCTTGGAACCACAAACCAGATGTGTGTACCCTAATAATTCAGTTCTGACCACTATTTTCCTCTCTTTACCCGAGGACAAACTGTGATTGGCTTGGAAAAAACGGATGAGATACCGAGTGACCAAACAGAGAATTGCGATATCCTGCCCTCTGGGAAAACAGATTGTAATTGGTTGTAACTGCTGGCAGAACCAATCAGGAGCTATAATAGATTCACATCAACCGTGCATTTGATGTTTAGGCCAGTCCCTTACGACACTCCTGATTGGCTGTTGATAAGCCAGTCACAGGGCTGGAAACTCTCAGTGTCTCTCGAGAGTTCACATAGGCAGAATCTATGTTCCACCTCTCCTGAAGGACACTTTTGAAAGACGTATCCCTCAGGAGAGTTGGAAAATAGATCCTACCCATGTGAACTCTCGAGAGAGATTGAGTTTCCAGCCCTGTGATTGGCTTATCAACAGCCAATCAGGAGCGTCGGAAGGGACTGGCCTAAACATTACATGCACGGTTGATGTGAATCTACTATACCAACTGGTACCTTGAAAT
>NC_087208.1:59551506-59576506 GCF_015104395.2 Macrobrachium nipponense | reverse complement strand
CGAGAAATACAAAATACAAGGGAGGGGACTAAACAACACAATAGAAGATGTAAAAAAACAGAGGCTTAAGGCCAAAGCACATAAGATCCAACGGTACATGAACAGGAATAAGGGATACCAACAGAACAAACTATTCGAACCAACCATAAAAGGACTATACAGCCAACTAAGAGGGGAAGACAACTACCCAGAAATTCCTGAAGCCGAACAAAGTAAGAGACTCTGGGAAAACATATGGAGTAATCTGGTATCACACAACAAACATGCAACATGGCTCCAGGAAGTCAAGGAAGAAGAAACAGGGAGAATAAAACAAAGATTCACAGAGATCACCACAGACACAGTCAGACACCAACTAAAGAAAATGCCAAACTGGAAAGCCCCATGTCCCGATGAAGTCCATGGATACTGGCTCAAAAACTTCAAGGCCCTACACCCACGAATAGCAGAACAACTCCAGCATTGTATCTCAAATCACCATGCACCCAAATGGATGACCACAGGAAGAACATCCTTAGTACAAAAAGACAAGAGTAAGGGAAATATAGCCAGTAACTACAGGCCTATCACCTGCCTACCAATAATGTGGAAGTTACTAACAGGTATCATCAGTGAAAGGCTATACAATTACCTAGAGGAGACAAACACCATCCCCCACCAACAGAAAGGCTGCAGAAGGAAGTGTAGGGGCACAAAAGACCAGCTCCTGATAGACAAAATGGTAATGAAGAACAGTAGGAGAAGGAAAACCAACCTAAGCATGGCATGGATAGACTATAAGAAAGCCTTTGACATGATACCACACACATGGCTAATAGAATGCCTGAAAATATATGGGGCAGAGGAAAACACCATCAGCTTCCTCACAAAATACAATGCGCAACTGGAATACAATACTTACAAGCTCTGGAATAAGACTAGCAGAGGTTAATATCAAGAGAGGGATCTTCCAGGGAGACTCACTGTCCCCACTACTCTTCGTAGTAGCCATGATTCCCATGACAAAAGTACTACAGAAGATGGATGCCGGGTACCAACTCAAGAAAAGAGGCAACAGAATCAACCATCTGATGTTCATGGACGACATCAAGCTGTATGGTAAGAGCATCAAGGAAATAGATACCCTAATCCAGACTGTAAGGATTGTATCTGGGGACATCAGGATGGAGTTTGGAATAGAAAAATGCGCCTTAGTCAACATGCAAAAAGGCAAAGTAACGAGAACTGAAGGGATAAAGCTACCAGATGGGAGCAACATCAAACACATAGATGAGACAGGATACAAATACCTGGGAATAATGGAAGGAGGGGATATAAAACACCAAGAGATGAAGGACACGATCAGGAAAGAATATATGCAGAGACTCAATGCGATACTCAAGTCAAAACTCAACGCCGGAAATATGATAAAAGCCATAAAACACATGGGCAGTGCCAGTAATCAGATACAGCGCAGGAATAGTGGAATGGACGAAGGCAGAACTCCGCAGCATAGATCAGAAAACCAGGAAACATATGACAATACACAAAGCACTACACCCAAGAGCAAATACGGACAGACTGTACATAACACGAAAGAAAGGAGGGAGAGAACTACTAAGTATAGAGGACTGCGTCAACACCGAGAACAGAGCACTGGGCAATATCTGAAAACCATTGAAGACGAGTGGCTAAAGAGTGCATGGGAAGAAGGACTAATAAAAGTAGTGGAATAAGACCCAGAAATATACAGAGATAGGAGAATGACAGACAGAGCAGAGGACTGGCACAACAAACCAATGCTCGGACAATACATGAGACAGACTAAAGAACTAGCCAGCGATGACACATGGCAATGGCTACTGAGGGGAGAGCTAAAGAAGGAAACTGAAGGAATGATAACAGCGGCACAAGATCAGGCCCTAAGAACCAGATATGTTCAAAGAACGATAGATGGAAATAACATCTCTCCCATATGTAGGAAGTGCAATACGAAAAATGAAACCATAAACCACATAGCAAGCGAATGCCCGGCACTTGCACAGAACCAGTACAAAAAGAGGCATGATTCAGTGGCAAAAGCCCTCCACTGGAGCCTGTGCAAGAAACATCAGCTACCTTGCAGTAATAAGTGGTACGAGCACCAACCTGAGGGAGTGATAGAAAACGATCACGCAAAGATCCTCTGGGACTATGGTATCAGGACGGATAGGGTGATACGTGCAAACAGACCAGACGTGACGTTGAATGACAAAGTCAAGAAGAAAGTATCACTCATTGATGTCGCAATACCATGGGACACCAGAGTTGAAGAGAAAGAGAGGGAAAAAATGGATAAGTATCAAGATCTGAAAATAGAAATAAGAAGGATATGGGATATGCCAGTGGAAATCGTACCCATAATCATAGGAGCACTAGGCACGATCCCAAGATCCTTGAAAAGGAATCTAGAAAAACTAGAGGCTGAAGTAGCTCCAGAACTCATGCAGAAGAGTGTGATCCTAGAAACGGCACACATAGTAAGAAAAGTGATGGACTCCTAAGGAGGCAGGATGCAACCCGGAACCCCACACTATAAATACCACCCAGTCGAATTGGAGGACTGTGATAGAGCAAAAAAAAAAAAAATAAAAAAAAATAATAATAATAATAATAATAATCTATTGTTATGATGTTAATAGACAATAGCAGTAGCAATAAAATAGTAAAACAAACTGTAGCACCGACAATAATAATAATAATAATAATAATAATAATAATAATAATAATAATAATAATAATAATAATAGACAAGAAGGATATGGGATATGCCAGTGGAAATTGTGCCCATAATCATAGGAACACTAGGCACGATCCCAAGATCCCTGAAAAGGAATCTGGAAAAACTAGAGGCTGAAGTAGCTCCAGGACTCATGCAGAAGAGTGTGATCCTAGAAACGGCGCACATAGTAAGACAAGTGATGGACTCTTAAGGAGGCAGGACGCAACCCGGAATCCCACACTATAAATACCACCCAGTCGAATTGGAGGACTGTGATAGACCAAAAGAAAAAAAAAAAGAAAAAAATAATAATTTTTAATTTTGCTAAAAGAATAACTTCAGTCCTAATCATTCTCCAATACTGATGTGTAATAAAATTTGGCCAATGAAAAAAATAATAGAATGATTGGAAAGACATATTGCAAAACCAGTTCTTTTGAACAGTGTGTGTTTAAGAGAGGGTCTACGCCCTTCAAATAATATATAATGAGTGATAGAAAGCACACTGCCCCATCGTTGCAAAGCTGCAAGAAAATATTTAACGAGTTCCTAGTTACATGGAAGTCACGATTCCCCTCTACCTGTCATATGAATTAAATAAACAAAAATGCACCAGAGCTAATGGCCGACAATATTCGAGGCCTTCTTAGGCAAATAATGGCTGCGACGCGTTTGGCGCGATTGACGCTATAATGTAATCCCTCTTGGTTGCTTGGTGTTACTCCGTGATGGCATAAGGCCAGATTAATAGGCAACAAAAACCATTACGACGCTGAAGGTGGTTATGATAGAGAAAATCAGGTATGTATGGAATAATTGCTTGTATCGACAGAGGCACAGTGTGTTTTGGCCTGAGGTGTCTGTGTGTCATTTCCTTCGCTTGCATTCGGATCTACACTTAATAGAGGGTGGCGAGGGTTCTAAACACACACACACACATATATATATATATATATATATATATATATATATATATATATATATATATATATATATATATATATATATATATATATATGTGTGTGTATATATATTGTCAAGCACATTGCAGTTAGCATTTGCACTCTCGTTCTCTTTCGTAATGCATTTTTTTTTATAAATGATTAATTTGAATATAAACTCTGCTAGCATCGTATCTTATCACCACCTGAACCAGATTGCTCATTTAAAAAGTGAAATGAAATAGTGAAAGATTAAAATGATAAAAAATAAAGATAGCAATAAATAAAGATACTGCAATAAAATTTCCTGTCGCGACTGATTTACCGTCGAATAGACGCTAAACAAGTTTCATCCGGTACATATGTTGGTAAGCTATCTTGGCAAACATACACAAGGAGTTTTCTCTGCCTTACAAACAACAAAATAACAAAGTTTCTTATACAGTTTAGAGTATGGTAGGCCAATACAAGCCCCCAGGCTATGTCTAATTACTAATAGCTTGCTCTTTCACAAATAAAAATCGTACAAAGTTTCAAATATAATCTAGAGTATACTAGGCCTATATGAAGCATCCAGACTGTCTACCACAAGGAGCCTCCCTTGACCCACACATAACAAAATTTGTAAGTATAATTTAGAGTATTCTAGGCCCGATTTCAAGCACCCAGACTGTGTCAATCTACAAAGAACTTTATCTGACTCACAAACAACATTCAAACCAAGTTTCAAATAAAAATTAGACTATACTAGGCCTACTTCAAGCACACAAACCGTCTAGCTACAAAGAGCTTTCTGTGCCTCAAAAATAAGTTTCATGTACATTATCGAGTATTCTAGGCCTATAATCACCCAGACTGCGTCTGTCTAAAAAGAGCCTACCTTTTCTCACAAATAAGAATCAAACAAAGTGTCACACACAATTTACAGTATGGTAATCGCATATCAAGCATCCAGGTAACGTCTAACTACAAAGGGCTTACTCTGTCTACTAAATAACACCCGGTTTCGTTCGCTGACGCATTACGCGTCATTCGTACAACAAACAAGTGCCCAACACAAGGAAAGTTTTGACAAAGAGACAAAGATATTATGCCAGACTCGTTGTGTAAGGATCCAGTAGAGGGAAGGTCCTTATACATTAGGAAAATAGGATCCACATGACGGAAATCCCGCGTAATTAGACGTATGTCCTGTGGAGATAATTTGTCATTGAGTCATGCGATGAATTGTAAGGGGAAACCCAGTAGGGGTTTACTAATACTCTTTCTCAGTCCTTACATAACAACAACAAATGTGGCAATAATAATAATAATAATAATAATAATAATAATAATAATAATAATAATAATAATAATAATAATAATAATAATAATAATAATGCTTTACATATCAGAAATTGTTAATTTGTACACTGCTTAATATAATTCTGGCAAGGTAAACTTTGAAGAAACTTGATAAGATAATTCGTGATGAGAGAAACAACCTGACTTCTCTTGTGTTTACAATTTTCATGACAACAGGAAATTACGACAGCATATACGATAACAGACTATCGTGAGGCTGTGGGAACACAAGGGAAGAGTGCATATTATTCTTAAAGAATGGGACCATTTCCATGAAGAATATAGGAAGAAGAATAAAAGGGTAACGTGATTTGTTGCCGAAACTCATTCATTAGAGATTCTGAATTTCCATAAATTTAAATTTCGTACTCGCTTTTACAATACGATTTCCATTTTCTTTCCTACGATGACTGTTGCGTTGGGAATGGCAGCTTATGAGAGAGAGAGAGAGAGAGAGAGAGAAGAGAGAGAGAGAGAGAGAGAGAGAGAGAGAGAGAGATGAATTGAAAGCTGTTGAAATAGAGAAAGGATATAGATAGCACTTGAGCGCAAATTCACCCAGATCATTTTTTTCGGTGACCTGAAGCTTTTCTGAGCACCTGAGCCGTTACGGAACATCTATAAACTGTTCTCATTTAAACTTTCCTCCAATATTTGCTCTTAACAAAGGTAGTTCGTTGTCCCACCTGGTCTATGGTACCCATACCTACCATATAGAGTCGCTGTATCCTTTCCTTTTGCAACACACTTGACCTTGGAGTTACCTAGTAGGGTGAGTTCCCATAGTGCGACTAGCATACGTAATGCAGCGTGGACATCCAGGGAGCCACTAATCTATTCTTGGGAGGAACATCAGTAGATTGCGTCTTGACTTCCTGGTTGATTTCCAATTCTCCTTATGAAAATTGATCATACTATCAGTGGTGCGACTAATTCTTGGGGAATAAATGGCGTTTTAATGGTTCCATCGTTCTTTATAAAACAAGATAGGAAAAATATATAACGGATATTTATTTTTTATGATTATATGAATCAGAATCAGCATTTCCAAACAAATGCATCATTGTATAATATGAAGTTTTTAAATTGATTCAATGAACTTCTGGTATGTTACATTCCTAGCCTTAGGGGTAATGCTCCCACCGCCCCCGCCCACTCTCTCTCTCTCTCTCTCGCGCGCAAAACGTAGAAACACACGCACGTGTAAGTTCTGCTGGTACCTGTATCTAGTGCATTACTGTGCATAATCATCTTCCCGCATATATGCACATTATTAAGCGCTGCATGTGTTCATCCAAACACTTACTGGCGTATAAGGTTATATATTACACACACACACACACACACACACACACACATATATATATATATATATATATATATATATATATATATATAATATAATATATATATATATATATATAACTGTGCAAGCCAAACAGATCACTAACTTCTAAAGCAAGTCTCCACGGCAAATGAGACCTATTTATTCAAAAGACGAAATTGAGAAAATCAAGTAACAAAAATAATGACTACAGGTTAACAAATGCACATTCATACATGCAAGCAAATATACAACCAAAGATAACCTGTCGTACACGGCGTTCTGAATATTGCCAGAATTCTGCTTCATTATAGGCATACTGGTTGCAGTGTTCTGTTTCATTATAGGCCTACTGGTCACGTGGAAATCAATTGGACATATTGTCGGTGCTGGTGTCTTTTTGAATGCACAAACGAACTTTGCTGCTAAAAATTAAGTTAGTTTGCAATCTGATCAGAACTGTATGGTACTTTAGATGATACTTCTGTTTCCCATCCTATCATGACATAATTATCCGACGTGTTTCTTTTACAAGAATTATAATAATCGCCGTTGTCGTCATGATCCAGATGAGTTTAAGTAAATATAATTAGTCATCGATTGCTGTTTTGTGTTCCATTCAAGAATGGAATTCTTGCATATGGGAGTTTTTATTAGCGATTCCCCAAGTTAGCAACAATCCGCGCAGTTTCCTACTAGGATTTTGGAAGTCTTAGAATATGGCAATTCCTGTGTGCTTTCTTGAATCTATCATACTCCCATACAACCACACTGTCTGTTTTGATCAGAAAATCGTCTACATTTCCCTCATCTTTCCACTTTCCTAGTATTATCCTTTCCTTCTCTCCTTCCGGAGGGACACATCTTCCCTCCTGCCTATCCGCCCCCCTCCCCGGGCGAGTCTAGGAAGGGCTAGGAACGACCGCCCATATAAGGGTTGCTTATTACGACGCGGGTGTCCCGCCTTCCCTCACGGTTATAAAGGAAGAAGATTTCTAGCCAGGCGGCACATATCCAAGTGACCTTCGCCGAGGCGAATTAGGGGTCGGCATTTTATTCTCTCTCCACTTACTCCAAGGTGAGACTTGAAGATGCTCAAGGGTTAACGGTTCAGCGAAGTGAAGTTTGCTAAAAAGTGACTGGTTGCACTGAAGTGTAGTACTACGTACGTTTGCATCATTCTCAGTGAAGTAGTACGATGGCGTGCAGTCACACCAGTGAAGTTTGAGAGCAGTGATCAATAGTACAGCATGTGACTCAAGTCGACTCAAAACCGTTTATTTATTTGACTGTTTAATCCACCGTCTTCGAATAGCAATGCTAGAAACTAAATATCAAATTAGAGCGAATGCTAGTTTCACCAAAAATTTCTGCACCTTATTCATAAATGATTTTAAGAATTACAAATGGCTATATAGAAGAATGAGACTTTGAGTGCTGACTGAGGGACTGATTCAGTCATTTATCCTAAGGTCGAATATTATCGATGGTGTACCTTCAACATGCGTCTTTGTTGTATTAACAGAGTCCAGAGGTCTACACCTTGACTCATCAGCCCTTCTACCGCTTGTGGGCCGTCTTTAGACAAGGCGCATGTTGGCATAAGGCCCTCTTAATCTAAAGTAATCAGCCCAGTCTATCAAATGACCGTATAGCTTTTAATGGTTGTCGCCTGAATTCGATATAAAAATGCAACTTCACTCAGATTTTATTATAAACTCATTTTCATAAATGATCGTTATTATTTTATGATTGGTTGTTTAATTACAGAACTATTTCCTGTGGTTTTGCCATTTGCTGGATGTACTAGTTTGCGGTTTATTAGTGAATTTCTATTTTGAAGAACTATTTTTTTTAGTGTTATTCTTCGCTAGAATTTAAGGGGTGTGCCCGCCCTAGCTATGGTAGATTCACATCAACCGTGCATCTGATGTCTAGGCCACTCCCTTACGATACGACGCTCCTGATTGGCTGTTGATAAGCCAATCACTTTCAGTCTCTCTCGAGAGTTCACATTTATAGGATGTATGTTCCACCTCTCCTTAGAGATACGTCTGTCAAAAGTATCCCTCAGGAGAGGTGGAACATAGATCCTGCCTATGTGAACTCTCTCGAGAGACTGAGAGTTTCCAGCCCTGTGATTGGCTTACCAACGGCCAATCAGGAGCGTTGGAAGGGACGGGCCTAGACATCACATGCACGTTTGATGTGAAGCTACTGTAGCCCCATCCTACTGGCTTGATAAACAACGAGTTTTGTCCGGTTATACTATGACAGATTCGCCACACTTGTTTAGTGACATTACTCTCTACATCTGTGGATAATCTGTGTGTTTTTAACCTTCCATGCGTTTCACTGAGTAAGCTAAGCGAATCATAAGTTACCTCCCTCGTTGGAAAAGAGAGTAACTAGAAAAAGAAAGTGAAAAACGAATGGATAAATGGAAATCAACAATCAAACAACCAGAGTCCTCTATTGACGTTGCGGACAACCAAATAATAATTTGAAAATAATCATCAGAGCTTTGATGGGTCATAGTTGAAAGTAACTCGTACCTAAGCAAAAAAAAAAAAAAAAAAAAATCAGGTGCTCGAAAGATTCATTTCCAAAAATGAGAAACAAATATTTTCTATATTGTAAAAAAAAAAAATGTAATAATGATGTCTGAAGTAGCTAGCTACGAAAGAAGGATATATTATAATAATAATGGTTGGATGAAAGAAATGAATATATAATCCATTTCTTTGACCATAGCATTTGTTAATCAACATTAATTGCTGACTCAAGGCTTACAGAAACATGAAATTATTGAGAGAGAGAGAGAGAGAGATGAAGCTAATTTACTACCAAATTACTGGTTATAGTCATAATGTATACAAAATACAATGGATGTTTAAAACAACCGGCCCCCCCTAAAAAATTCACAAAATATATTTTTATTACGAGGAGTATTAAGAGCGGATTTGAATTTTGTTAGTACCATTACTTCTATTATTACCACTTTCACTACCGTTGTCATAGATGTTATTATTATTATTATTATTATTATTATTATTATTATTATTATTATTATTATTATTTTGTTTTCATTTCAGATGCGTTGTTCATCCCTTCTCTCGACCATAGTCCTAGTGACATGGATCAGCGCCTCAGAGGCCGTTTTGCTCGGAGCAGCGCTGGCCCTGGGAGGCCTAGCAGCCTTGAAGGGCGCCGCCCTTGTCGGTCTAGCCGTCCATAAGCACAAGAAATTCGGCCATCACTATCAGACACCCCAGTATTACGGAGCACCTCACGGCGGCTACGGCTACGGCCATGGCTACGGCTACGGCTACCGGAGATACCGAAAGGGTCGGTCAGCGGACGACACTTCCTTCGAAGAATACGGCGAGGACCTCCTCTTGTCCACCGTGGGGCAGCTAGACCCGAACGGCTGCGTCCTTAAGCTCCTGTGCCAGGCGCACGTCAAGAAGGTGGCTGCGCGCTCGCTGGAGGAAGCCATCTTGGTCGACCTGTTCTCCAACGGCACCGGAAAACTCACGTCTCAAAGCGCCGCGTTCGTCTTCGCCACCGACATCGGGGTGAAGACACAAGACCCCTTGGCCTGCAAGAAGTACTTTCCGAACTGTCCTCTGAGCGAGGGACAGCTCAGCGGGCTTCTGCAAATGGCGTGGGGCTGCGGGCTCAACGTCTTCCAAGGAGACGATGGTGTAATTGCGGAAGACGGAAGGCAGCAAGGAGCTGGCCAAGTCACTGAGCAAGAAGTGCCAACTACCGCCGGTCCCCAAGCGACGCTGGGCGGTCTTGTGAAAAAGGGTATCCGATCTTAAATCTCTCTCTCTCTCTCTCTCTCTCTCTCTCTCTCTCGTCTCTCTCTCTCTCTCTCTCTCTCTGCCGTTTTATAAGCTAGGATTAGATGCTTTAATTCATTTCCTTTTTTACACGTCATGAAGTTCCAGAGGTACATTTTTTTTTTAAAGAAACGTAACAGGCGCCAAAAGGCTAGACTGATGAATGCTTATTGTAAGTTAACTGTTAATGAAACACACACACACACACACACACACACACACACACACACACACACATATATATATATATATATATATATATATATATATATATATATATTATTGGATGATGTATAATATAATATATCACTATATGTATTGTCATACAGCGTATGAAAATATACGCGTATTTATATACTGTTGTATACATACGAAAACAATTACAAGAACATGTCCGTATCGTACATACACATTCTCAGGGAAAACGTCTCTTAACATACACACACAAATAAATACATATAAAAGATAAGTCAATACTTACCTATATAGAAAATAGTCTTAAGAATAGGTACTGTAGTTCACCAGGGAATTTGGGCATTAAACAGACTATAGTAGTTCTGAGTCTTGAGTGATGTTTTAGTCATGTTTCTCGTTCAGGACTAAACGTTTGTCTTTGTCATGTTTCTAATTAGATGTTACGTTCTTTATAATGTTTTTATTATTATTATTTTTCATCGTTATGATTGTTGTGGTAACGAAGAATAATAATGAAAGATGTGAATGATTTTATCATTAAACAGAGGAATAAACAAATGGTGTTTTTCTTTGCTATTACCTGCATGGGCAACACTGTCAATTTTTATGATAATCTAAAAATAAAGAAAGAGTGTTATTCTTGAAAGTAATTGGAACTAGTATGTCACATTATCAACAAAATTCTCCTTGATGACCAAAAAGACCACGAAATTGCAAAGCATATCACCAAAAATCGGAATACAGGACTAAAAAAAATCCCTACAAATCACTGGGTCATCAAAAGAGCCTTACAGAAGAATAGGCGTTTCCACTAGCTGTGAAATAAATAATCCATTGAATAAAAGATTCGTTTCATCTGCCTTTTGCAGATAGTACTATGAAATTTTGCGCCAAAATAAATGAATAATCTACCCATTGGCGTAAAGAATGCCGTTTATTAAATAAAATCGATATTTTAATGAACTGATAGATTTATAAAACAGCATATCTATAACTGACTGCGTTTGAATCGTTTTTGCGCTTGTATTGTTAACACTTGGTGCTCATACCCGTACGAGCACGGCCAACTATAGGTGGCCGTGGTACGATGTCCCGGGTGCATATTCCCTATAATCGGTTTTTTTTTTTTTTTGTGTTTTTTTTTTTTTTTTTCATCTGCCCATCCGCCTGTGGTGTTTTTGTATGGTAACACTGGGCTTTAGATAGTTACATTATGTGTAAGTTTTAGGTAAATAAAACGATATCTGGGTGTACATTTGCAACTGAAAAGTGTTTTCATAATTTACTATATGCGAATTACACCGTTAATATTCGAAATAGGATATTATTATAATCGTTGAATGTAAGCTGAATGTAAATGTCTAAAGCCCGGACGCAGTGTTAGCATACAAAAACACCACAAGTGGATGGACAGATGGAAAAAAAACAGAGTATAACTGTTAACGAGTTCCGAACCTTCCCTGAAAAAAAAAAAACGGGATGCCATATCTCAAAAACTAACCATAGGAAACTTCTTGAAAATAATCTCAATGTTTTTTTCCCACGCCCAAACTCGCGTGTGGCTTCAATTTTGGGCTCACTTATATCCAACTTAACCTAACCTAATGGGCATCGGGGATGTGTTACACAAGTGGTGAAGCTGGAACTGATAGCCCTGCGTTGTTCATAATGATTGAGCAGGCTTCATGCCAGCACGGGCTCTTGTTCAAAGAGCAGCCCGTGGGGATGGAACTAGAAAAATTCAAGTAAACCCCTCAGTTCCTCTGTCGACTTAGCAGTGATTTATATAACTGGCGGTCAGTCGACTGTGTTGGGTGCTGCCATAACAGAGAAGGCAGGGCGGGGGCAATCTCATTTTTGCATGGTCGCGCTTGTTTGTGGACCCTACAGCAGTACGAAGGATATACGAAGGACATTCGCAGGATAATCCAAGATGAAAAATAGTTTTTTCATTTTCTTATTGTTTTTTGTTGTGGTTTAGTTGATTATTAGATATTTTAAAGGAGGTTTTCATCGTATTTATGACCTTCATAGTATTTCAGTATAAAAGGTAGATAATGGGTAGTATATATATATATATATATATATATATATATATATATATATATATATATATTATATATATATATATATAATAAAAAGAGTATGGCCAGCAGAAACTTCAGCATTTTTTCGTTAAAACTTTATTTTCATCCAACGCCTACGTTTCGGGATACAAATCCCATCTTCAGGGCTAAAAACAAGGAAAAAATTAAAATTCTATACATTAAATCAGACTAAAATGGGGCACAGTAATAAATTATGCTATTTAAAAAATATATATATAGATTAATTAACAATATATCAGTGAAATTCGAATTTTATATAAAAGTAAGACGGTAACTAATTGAATAAGATATCGACAGTAAAAAGCAAAGCAACTAAGTACAATGAACACTTCAAAATAAATAAACAAACGAACTGCCATTTTTAGATATAACAATTTCACGATTTAATGATAAATTTCTAACAGGTGTTTTTAGTAAAAAGACTTTTACTGGTTTGGGAACAAACATTTCTTTAGCTTTTGTCCGTTGGTTTTTAAACTTAATGCATGCAAGACATTATTGTATAGAGCTTATAATTTGTCATGCAACTGGGTCAAATTCCATGAGGAAGTAGTTTTCTTGCAAAACTATTTTAACAGAAATTGCTATCCATCCCACCTATTTGAGAAAATCTTGAGAGAGTTTTTAAATGACATTGTTAAACCGAAAGCACCCACTTTTACTTTTAATGTACCTAAAAAAGAACTGTATATATCCTTGCCTTTTTGTTCAACATATAAACTTGTAAAACGAGAGCTCACCGTCGTACTCAGCAATATGTACCCATATGTTAAATTTAATTTTATCTTCAAGAACCCCTTAAAAATCAGAAGTCTTTTCAAGTTCAAGGACACCCTACCGCAGTTGATGCGATCTTCAACGGTATATTTGTTTACTTGTCCCAAATGTAATTTGGGAACCTATGTCGGTAATTCGAGTCGGCTGTTGAAGGTTCGCATCGATTGCCATCGGGGTGTCAGTCACCGAACAGGAATAACTTTATCTAAGAAAGAATTTTCTGCAATACGCAACCATGCAATAAAATGTAAACATAACATTCAGTACAATGATTTTAAAATCTTATCCCAAGCAATAGATAACCGGTCATTACCCATTCTCGAGTCCCTCTTCATTAAACAATTGTCACCAACCCTCAACAACCATTCAAATGCTGTACAACTGAACATTACTTAATAGACCCATTCGCCCTTTCTACCTTCTCGCCTTTGTATTTGTCTCTCCCCTTTAGTCAAAAATAAATAATAATTCAGTCTTATCTATACTTCTGTACCGGTGAGTTCTCGTTTCGCTATTTTTTGCTTTGTGTCCGCCTTTAATATATATATATATATATATATATATATATATATATATATATATATATATATATATATATAAATTTTAAATTTTTTCACTTTTGTAATCATATACAGAAATTTTTTTGCCTGTACGATTCAATGTTTTTCTCCTGTTTTTTAGTAATAACGTAATTTTCTTAGTTGTTCACGTGTGGTTTGTGCTTTTAAGTGTTTTGTTTGTTTATTTATTTTGAAGTGTCATTGTACTTAGTTGCTTTGCTTTTTTACTGTCGATCTCTTATTCAATTAGTTACCGTCTTACTTTTATATAAAATTCGAATTTCACTGATATATTGTTAATTAATCTATATATATATATATATTTTTTTTAAATAGCATAATTTATTACTGTGCCCCATTTTAGTCTGATTTAATGTATAGAATTTTAATTTTTTCCTTGTTTTTAGCCCTGAAGATGGGATTTGCATCCCGAAACATAGGCGTTGGATGAAAATAAAGTTTATCGAAAAAATGCTGAAGTTTCTGCTGGCCATACTCTTTTTATTAAAGATCCGACTTTCTAGAAGCGACAATGCCATTCATTATATATATATATATATATATATATATATATATATATATATATATATATATTATAGAGAGAGAGAGAGAGAGAGAGAGAGAGAGAGGATTTATTCTGTTAGAAATAATTAGCTTAAGACAAAATTAAAATCAGTTCTCAAATAATTGCTTTATTAAACAATCAAGCTTCTCTACTAATCTACTTCTGACATTCCTTTAACTTTTGTTAGTTATGAGATTTCTTTTAAAAAGATGTCGTCTTTGTACTGTACTTATAAATAAAGTTAAACAATAATACCCGAAATTGTTACATACAACAAAATAAATTTACAGTTCAGCAAAATGAGACAAAAACTGCCTATTTCAAAAGATGGTATTCCAGCCTCATCAGCGTTCCTTCGGGAGGTCTCGCAATCCACCACAGGCCCAGGACTCCTGCAGGAGGCCACTGACTTCCTCGCCTCTGAAGGGGCACTGACTGAAGTACCTCTCGCAGACAGCTGGGTCTCTGTTCCTGCTCCCAATCTCGGAGGCGAAGACGAAGGCAGCGCTGTGTGAACTGAGGGCTTCCGTCCCGTTGCCGAACATCTGGACGAGGACCTCCTCCTCGGGAGTCCTCGAGGACTCCTCTTTGAACTGCAGGTGGCAGAGCAACTTCAGGACGCAGCCGCTTGGGTCTAGCTTCCCGACGGTCGACAGGAGGTGTTCCTCAGCCTCGGCTTCGGCGCCGATATCCCCCCCGACAGAGCGTTTGAGGAAGTGGTGCCCGAAGTGGCCTTTCTTCTTCCCCACGGCGTAACCCAGGAGGGCGGCGCCCTTCAGCGCGGCTAGACCTCCCAGGACGAGGCCGGTGGTCACGCCCGTGATGATGATGGTGGCGTTAGCTGTGGCTGCCCACAGGAGGGTCATAGCGGCTAGAGTCAGTTTGTTGTGATGCATCTGAAATTGATAGGATTAAGTATATCTTAGTTTTATCAGACCACTGAGCTGATTAACAGCTCTTCTAGGGCTGGCCCGAAGGATTAGATATTTTCACGTGACTAGGAACCCATTGGTCACCTAGCAACGGGACCTACAGCTTATTGTGGGATCCGAACCACATTATACCGAGAAACGAATTTCTATCACCAGAAATACATTCCTCTGATTCCGCGTTAGCCGAGCCGAGAATCAAACTTCGGACCACCGGATTGGTAGCCGGGAGCGAAAACCACTCATCCAACGAGGAACTTGGATGGAAGATGGCGTCAAATATTTTATATTATATTATAATATATATATATATATATATATATATGATATATATATATATATATATATATATATATATAGACGATTTGTTGATGTTCCAATTTTGGCTTCTAGTCTAATATTACTATTGTAGTAAAATGACTTAGTACTCTTAAGTGACTTCATTGGCTTTTGTGGCTTAATTTGTCTTAATCATTCTTGCGTGAGTCCATTATTTTATCAATGAGACAGACATTTAACCTTAGACATAACCAATCAATTTAATCTAACTTTTGGTACGTATAGAGTATTTATATATTCGCAGCGGAGATTAAGTTCATTAGAACGCAAAGGAGTAATTTCATTCGATCTGGAAATCATATTCCGAAAAAAAAAATATATATATATATTAACCTGCTAAAAATCGACAGAAGGCGATATAAGTCTCCGTTTTGCAAGAGAATTTTTCAAGCGTCTATTAACTTAGTACTTCCAGACCAAATAAACCGAAGAAAGCGTGAGAAATTAAATGCAAATTTGGTTAGCGTTACGTTGATAGCATATCAACTAAAAATATTTACTTACGGCTATATTTTACTAGTAAAATAAAACAGACTTTGAATCAATGAGCCCGTTACAAAAAAATAATTTCCCGTTACATTTTGTCAGACAACAGTTTACTGATAGTGTATTCATTTGTTTAAAATGACCTAATATTCTATTTAATCATTAGGATTTAAAATTCTTTCAATTTTGCAATCATGAAATTTTATCCGGAATTTGTCATGATTTCAGCGCTTGAAGTAGAAATTAAAAAAGGTTATTGGTCTTCATGAACAATTTAACTTTTCCGTCATACGACGATGAAAATGAATCCCATTTATACGAAAAGTCCATAAAGTCCCAGTATCATTAAAAGAAATAAATACCGGTGATGGTACAGGGACTTTATTGGCCATCCTGTATGTTGTCCAATTCATCATGTCCCTTTTTGGTCTCCTCCTCCTAGACTGTCCAACTTCTTAGATATTTTTATCTGCAGTTTAGAATAACTGCCTTGGACCAGCCTCATCAGTCTAGAAATCGTCTTCTCGAGAACAACAGCATCCAACTTACTTTGCAACGTCGTCCGGAAACACCTACAAGCGCGAACACCCGCTGGGTAATACTGCCTGCAAAAACACGCTGTGCATCCTTATATATACGACAAGTTAGGTCTAAAGATCTTCGAATGCTGTCATCCTATTGGCTGAGGAGGGAGCATTCGAGTACGAAAGGGAAAGGTGTCCAGAGCGAATGACCTACTATTCATTCTAGCAGTTGAAAATAGGTCAGAGAAACCTGGAGAGGTAAAAGTGAGGACAGGCGGAAATAACTGGAAGTAAAAGATGGAATAGTGGGATGATGCAGATGTAGCGGTTTTAGCAGTCGCCACAGGAGATGTAGCATGGTCTTGGTCAGAGCATACTTGGCATGAAGTTATTAGCAATTATTTGAAGATAAAGACAGATTTATAATGTATTATTAAATATATTATATATATATATATATTATATATATATAATATATATAATGTATATATATATATATATAATATATATATATATATATATATATATATAGATATATATTATATTAGTTATAAATCTCCATCAGTGATATTCCCTAAGCAGAGCAAACTGGATATGAAACACTTGCAGCTTAAAGTTTTTTTTCACAAAATGCCACGGTGATGTGATACATACATACATACATACATATATATATATATATATATATATATATATATATATATATATATATAAAAGTTAATACACTTACCTTAACTATTTAAATTTCTAAATGCACTTAAATGTACTCGTATTGTCCCCTTTAACTTCAGCGAATGCAATAATCCCTGAAGAATAAGACAATTTGCTCTCCAATGTATAAATGTGCATAATGAATATATATATATATATATATATATATATATATACTATATATATATATATATATATTATATATACATATATATATATATATGTATATATATATATATATATATATATATATATATATATATATTATATATAATGACGCATAAAATGCACAAAATCACAGAAAGTTACTCAATAGCGGGGATAAATGAATAATTACAAGTATCTTTCAATAATATTTGAGGATCTGTTTGGCACAGTAGCACACGAATTGAAGATTACATATAAATACTGATCTTTTTTTTATGTTCTTAAAGTTATCGCCCCAGTGGCGTGGTTGGTATGGTGTTGGCGTGCCACCTCGGTGGCCGCGAGTTCGATTCTCTAGCATTCCATTGAGAAGTGAGAGATGTGTATTTCTGGTGATAGAAGTTCACCCTCTCGACGTGGTTCGGAAGTCACGTAAAGCCGTTGGTCCCGTTGCTGAATAACCACTGGTTTCGTGCAACGTAAAAACACCATACAAACAAACTTACGCATATCACTGCAATTCACAATCGAATTTGATACATCTGACTGAAACCGGTGTAGTAATTCTGTCTAGCGATGTGTGAAGAATATGACTAACACAAACAGTTAAGTATACCTAGTTTAACCAGACAGCTCTCCTATGGCTGGCCAGAAGGATTAGATATATTTCACGCGACTAGGAACCAACTGGCTACTTAGCAACGGGACCTACAGCTTATTGTTGGATCCGAACCACATTATATCGAGAAATGAATCTCTAATCACCAGAAATAAATTCCTCGGGCTACCAAATCGGTAGGCGAGGGGCAACCCCCTGGTCCAGAGAAGAACTATGACTCACACAGAACACCAGATACCGTATTGAGAAGATTTTCAGGTTTTGTTAAGGACTTTGCAATATTAAAAGGAAAAGAATAAATAAAATGAGGAGGATACAGAAGAGGGAAAACACTTACTCATAAATCTATATTTCCTCATATGGTAAAAATAAAGATCAATATAAGGACTAGATAAGGATGTCACAAAAAAATAAAGATAATAAAAAAATCAACGAGATGAAATAAATAGGTGTGAAGCATAACGACTAAAATGACCCAATGAAATTACGTGAAAAATTCCAGTCACAAAGAAATTCCATAAAACTAAGATATTAAGTAACATTTTATAATACAGGGTGTCCATAAAGTCCCAGTACTATTACAAGTATTTATTCCTCAGAATGGTACTGGGACTTTATGGACACCCTGTACATTGACGAAATTCTTGTCATTTGCAGAAGGAAATATCTGTTTATATAGCATTTTAACGCTTCCGTTTCCCCTTTTACCAGTCTTTGGAACCATTACCTTGCCCAGGCGAGAGGATAAGGATGAGAGTCGAATGGTTTTGGAAAACAGTTAGCCAGGAAGGTCCAAAGACTGGTAGCAGGGGAAATGAAAGTTAGGATGCAATGCGGCCAATTATTTCCTTTGTCTTATGTCAAGAGTTTTTTTTCAGTGTAACATATAATTCCATATAATTCTATTTACTTTCTTAATTCAGCGTAATTCTTTGTTGCCAGATGTACATATCTCTAACAACTTTAGATTAATTCATTCATTATATTTGAATTCTAGGTCAACATATAATTCCATATAAATCTGTTTACTTTCTTAATTCAGCGTAATTCTTTGTTACCAGACGTATATATATAAACTACTTTAGATTAATTCATTCAATATATTTCAACTCTAGGTCTTATCTATTTCATTCTATAAGTATTACTTTGCGTTTTTTATGATGATATCCCTAGCAGTTCTATAGCTCGACCCATTATTTTTTATCATCTGAGGAAGTTTTGATTTATGATATAAAAAAAGAATATTTACTTCACGCATCCATATGCTACTAATGTGCCCCTTTCCTCTAAACATTACTAAAGATCTTAATAAGACATGGACATCAGTAGACATTTTAGGTACGATATTTGATTTTCTAAAATAGTTATGTACATACAGATATATATATATATATATATATATATATATATATATATATATATATAGATATATATATATATATATATATAAGGGAATACCATAAGGAAAATGACAGGCAGATGGTCAGTGTCAAGCGCTTTCTACTGTTTTTTTTTTTTTGCTACGACGATGCCTCAATGAACAAGAGTAAGCGCATCTATGATCTTTGATATTTAAGCCCATATATATATAATATATATATATATATATATATATATATATATATTATATATATATATATATATATATATACATACATACACTGCAACTCCTTTAGAAGCGAGAACGGAAAATGAGTTTAAAAGTATAATATTGCGTTTACATCATTCCTTTTTTAAATATGTCCTCTCAAGATTCAGGACGAATTATAGCTCAAAATTCATGAAAATAAGTTTTTGCTAATCATCAACGTACAACCTCTCAAATAACAGTGATGATAATAATAAGTAAAGCCATCACTAGAGGGATGATTATGGTTCTAATTCTGATGTGCGGTGATACACAAAGATATAGAAATATGGTTTGAGGATTCTCTATTTTACGTGTTTATAGAACAGTAGATGATTCAATGTCTAGCAGAATCATTCACAAAAGGAACCACGTAACTGTAAAGAGAGAGAATTGAATTGAATATAGAACTTAGGCCAAAGGCCAAGCACTGGCACCTATGAGGTCATTCAGCACTGAAACGGAAATTGGGGGTAAAAGGTTTGAAAGGTGTAACAGGAGGAAAACCTCAAAGCAGTTGCACTATGAAACAATTGTCAGGAGAGGGTGGAAAGTAAGATGGGTAGAAAAGAGATATGAAATGAGGTACAGGGATAGTGTATAAGAGAAAGAACGACAAGATAGGCAGATTGATATATAGGTAGGTAGTTAGATAGGTAGAGAGATAGATTAGGTGATAATGTAAAGAGAAAGAACTAGACAGATTAATATATAGGTAGGTAGGCAGGTAGAGATATAGATTAGCATTGCCAAAATTTTCCTTGTGTAGGTTCAGGACAAGAATAGGATTTTGTATTATACTTAGTTTTATAGCAATAAACACCATCTATGTCGATGTATAACAAGCAGTATTAATTCCACCGCATGGTATTTTTCTTTAGCTGATATACCTACATTATTCTATAAAGTTCTTGAAGGTTTTATGTATATATATAGTATATGCGGGCTAACTGAAAAGTATTTCAAATTAGGCTGCATTTGTGATATTTTACTGAGTTTTGTACTTGCAGTAAGGATAATTTAAGAATAAAAAAAAACAGTTAAATGATATACAGTTTATATTAGTACAGTCAGTGAAATTAAGACTATAAGAATTGATGACCAAAAGTAACTATGTTAAAAGAAAAGAATACAATAAATGATAACAGGCCATTTCATCTCTCAATCCAAGTGCATCAGTCCAAATCTCAGAATGCCTACGTTCTTCTTAGCGTCCCACCAGGGTAGGCCTAAGGGCGCAGCCCCAGGACTCCTGAAGCATCTCGCTCACGTTATCCTTGGAGTAAGGGCAGGTGTTGAAGTGCTCCTCGCAAGGACGTGGAGTCAGCGCCCTTTTGGCCGACCTCAGCGGCGTAGGCGAAGGCCGAGCCGAAGGACCCCTGGTCATCGGGCCTGTTCGAGAACATCTGTACCAGAACGTTCTCTTCGGGAGTCCTGAGGGCCTCCTCCTTGAACTGCAGGTGGCAGAGCAACTTCGGGATGCAACCAGCTGGGTCTAATTTCTCGACGGCCGAAAAGAGCTCCGTCTCTTCCTGGTCGTTGACGAGAACCTCCCCCACGGAGCGCTTGAAGATGAACGGCTTGGCCTTGGCGGCGTACTTCTTCTTCTTGCCGATTGCGTAGCCGAGGAGCGCGGCGCCCTTCAGGGCAGCCAGACCGCCCAGGATGAGGCCTGTGGATGCCCCGGCGATGGCGAAGGTGGCGTCGACGCTGGCGATCCACGCCAAGGCGACGGAGAAGAGGAACAGTTTGCTGGAATGCATCTGGAAACGAACAGACATATTTCTTTAGTCTCAGTCGTGAGCTACTTCTACCGCTAGTACGAAGAATATACTTGATCACTGATAATTATGTCACTGCTGCTTGTAAGAATGTGTTCAATTTCTATCATTTGTGAACTCTTACTACAATTACTGAACTCAAGAATATAGTATTTGATTGCCATCATTTATGGTTAATGGATTTCACTACTGTCAACCAAGAACTGTTGTGATAAGCAAGAATATAATTCATATTATAGCAGTCATGAGGGTATTACTACAGTTATGAAATTAATTCCTACAATCTAGGCCATCAGCTGTCACTAACCCCCAAAAATATTCTTATATTTAATAATTACTATCAATCATTATCTACCACTACCACTACTGCTAATAGAAGTATTCTAACTCTCTGTTTGAGATGCATTTAAATAGTTTCTTTCCCCTCTGTACTGATATCATTTACATCTAAATAGTTATTTACATATTATATTCTTTCAAAAATATGTTCACATTTTTAATTTTATCTCCTCGGAGTATTATATGCTCACCAGTTTTTAATGACAATAGTCACAGCATCAGCAATAATAATAATAATAATAATAATAATAATAATAATAATAATAATAATAATATAGAGGCTGAAGTAGCTCCAGGACTCATGCAGAAGAATGTGATCCTAGAAACGGCGCACATAGTAAGAAAAGTGATGGACTCCTAAGGAGGCAGGATGCAACCCGGAACCCCACGCTATAAATACCACCCAGTCGGATTGGAGGGCTGTGATAGATCAGAAAAAAAAACAATAATAATAATAATATCTTACTTCTTAAAGAAAATGTATCCATTAGACTTACTCTGAGGAGCTCTCTTAATTCCCGAAGGTCACGACGCCACAGGGTAAACTGATGCTTTCGGGACACACAGGAGGCTTCTTATATACTCCAGCGGGGCCTAACAGTTAGACCTCTGGAAAAGCAAGGGGGCGGAAGCACATGTGTCGAAACACTAATTTGGGAGTGTTGATTGGGAGAAAGGGGAAATAACTAAGGCTAGAAAAAAATGCTGGGTAAAACCAGAACCCTGATAGCGAGGGTAAGATCGTTGTCCTCTCTTACCGAGGGTCCAAAGAAAAGTTGGATGGACCTTGCAGCCGTTGCTCTTACCGGGAATTTGGAAGGCGATGGTGGTGTCTGGCATCTTTCAGTATCTCGTCTCTACGTACTAGAGCCGACACTAAAATTACCTCGTATCTTCTATATTTTTACCCTTGTAATGCAGGCCTCATTATGACTCATTACTGCTGACACCTGACGGTTAAGGCTTGTTTCAATTTTCAGCAATGTTCTTTGAAATATATTTGCATTCCATATGCATCAAGCGGTTTAAGTATTAAAAATTTTTAAATATTCAGTTTATTCTCAACATGCTCTAAAATTATTGTTTACATGTGTAAAAATATGAATCTAACCAAGAAGCTACAAACAAGCCTCTCAGAGAGAGAGAGAGAGAGAGAGAGAGAGAGAGAGAGACTTAAGAAATTTAATCTGCGAAAAATTTTCCAGTACAAAAATAATGAACCGTTGTACACTTCACTAGATAGATGTGAATATTGGCTCCTTTGTTGATAGACTTAATCAGAATTACGAATTAGAATCTATTAAATTTACGGTCAAAATGTCTTTTCTGTGATTAATAGGTTACAGCTTGTTTAGTAATGTCACTAATTTCTACCTTTTAATCATAAACTCTTACCAAGTTTCCTACGACACATGTAAGTTACTATTGTTAACAATGAACTCAGAACTTAGATGTTTCTAGAAAAATGTATTCTGTTTAGAGTCAAGAATATTTACGTTGTATTTTCCGATGGCAGGAGCTGTTTTGAGTGTTTATACCAAAGGAAAGTCTGTAACTTTGAAATTACTTTCATAATTCTTTTGATAGTCATTTAGTAGAGGTATAAAGGATGAAGTATGAGGTATAGCATCCTAACTTCATTATATATTTTGTAAGTTTTTTTTTTTAACCAGGAAATGAAAATATTGATTTCATAGATTACTGGTGGTTATCATTTTCGTAACTGAGGAGGTTAAAATCAATGGGGTAACATTTCCTTATTTCATATATCCAAAAGAATATTAAATTTGAAAACTTTATGATATTGCAAATCAACTTGGTTACAGAAAAATTCACAGTGGCCTTGTTGATTTTTATCCAGACAATACAATTATTTCAACGCTTGAGGAAAAAAATTAAACTAAAAAATAATCCAGTCTTCCCAAAGACAACTCCATTAAATGACTGCGTCTGGGATATTTTTATAATGGATCTCAAAAACAGCAGTCTTAAGTAAATGCAGTTATGATGTACGGAGTTCAATAGGCGCCATCGTTTAATGTATAGAATATAATTCACAGAGAATTCCTTTTATCATTTTGGAATTATAAATGTCATACATCAGAATATCATTGGAACGAAAAGGTAGTTACGTCACGGATTTCTTGTTGATATTGTTACGGAAACTGATCAATCAGGTGTCATCTGTCGGCACCTGTCAGCACTCAACTCTACTTTCGTCAAAGAAATAAGAGAGAGTGACAGCACATTCACTAATTCCTGATGATTTAGGGTGAAAGTGCAACGAAAATGTAACCGAATATCCCAAGTTTAGAAATAATTGTGCCGAAAACACACAGTTTAAACCAAGAACGATGTCTAGCCTATATTAGCTAGCTAGGTAGCCTAGAACTTTAACCTGTGCAGCACAGTCTTAACAAGTACTGAAGTCGTATGTGGAGAATATTTAAGCATTAGACAAAAAGGAATTTTCATATAAGGTTCGTAAATTCTGCCGTTGACCAGAATTTACTACGAAGACCTTCACTTTCGAACTTGCTGATGCAGGCTAGGCAATGCCGTTTCCAGGTAAGAAATTAGGCTAGTACGTAGCTAAGATAGACTACTAGGTACACCCCAGACTTTAGTACTTTACTTTCCTACATTGCCCTAAATAATAAAAATGGTTTCAATAATTATGATTCTATAGACCCAAGTTACTTTTTTTTATAGAACAAAAAGGTAGATTTAAACCTGTATTCCGCTGCGAACCAGACTGTGGCAGTTGACGTTTTTCTATAGAATTTTACATACTTAACAAGAATTTAAAGTGATATTTTTTCGGCCGGCTGTAATTAACCTGTAATTTACCTTTGAACTCTATCCTACAGTAAGGGGGACACATGGGAATGCGGGGTTCTGGGTGGGGTAAAACACTTGGGAGAATTATGCCTTATAATTCTGTCCTACGATAAGGGGGACCGATTGGAAAGCGGGGGATGCCATACCGTTTTTATGACATTTGTAATAGGTAGGCTAATACCAAAGTAATTAAATGTAACCTCGATTACATATCTTAACTGTGAAGACTTTCATGAATATACTCGGTTCAAAAAT
>NC_087208.1:59539006-59546506 GCF_015104395.2 Macrobrachium nipponense | reverse complement strand
CTCGTGGGCGGTTAGTGTCGTCAGTGCTGCAACTCATGCGGCGCACTGTAGGTATTACCTTAAGGTTCTTTCCTAGCTCACAACCCTTTTCGTTCCTTTTACTGTACCTCAGTTCATATTCTCTATCTTCCATCTTGCTATCCACCCTCTCCTAACAGTTGATTTGTAGAACAACTGCATTGAGGTTTTCCTCCTGTTACGCGTTTCAAACCTTCTTCACTGTCAATTTCCGTTTCAGCACTGATAGTCCTGTGTACTTGCTTGAGAGAAGTTTAATTCAGTATTTGTGCATTTTTTGAGAAAATTTAATTCTGTGTTTGTGCATTTTTTGAGAAAATTTAATTCTGTGTTTGTGCATTTTTTGAGAAAATTTAATTCTGTGTTTGTGCATTTTTTGAGAAAATTTAATTCTGTGTTTGTGCATTTTTTGAGTTTCATTTAATGTTTTTGCATTTTTTGGAGAAAGTTTAATTTAATGTTTGTGCATT
The DNA here is from genome assembly GCF_015104395.2 of Macrobrachium nipponense. Taxonomy (NCBI): domain Eukaryota; kingdom Metazoa; phylum Arthropoda; class Malacostraca; order Decapoda; family Palaemonidae; genus Macrobrachium; species Macrobrachium nipponense. Next base: position 59,546,018 of record NC_087208.1, on the reverse strand, counting down.
TTTTGAGAAAGTTTAATTCAGTGTTTGTGCATTTTTTAGAAAGTTTAATTCAATGTTTGTGCATTTTTGAAAGTTTAATACAATGTTTGTGCATTTTTTGAGAAAGTTTAATACAATGTTTGTGCATTTTTTGAGTTTTATTCAATGTTTGTGCATTTTTGAGAAAGCTCCATTCAACGTTTTGTGCATTTTTTTGAGATATTCATTCAATGTTTGTGCATTTTTGAAAAAGTTCTATTCAATGTTTGTGCATTTTGGAGAAAGTTTCATTCAATGTTTGTGCATTTTTGGAGAAGTTTAATTCACTGTTTGTGCATTTTTTGGCTATAAAATGATACGAGAGAAGTTGCTTTACTCAATTTTATTATAAGTAATAACAAAGTCGGTCTACTTCTTACATAGTTTATACTACATCTGCAATACTTGGAAGATGAAGTATTACAAACTGACTTGCTTCTGAGAATTTTGATTCTACTCATTATTTCTAGTGTCTTTTGTATCATTGCGCTTTATGACATTCCATTCTATCTATCCAAGATAGACGGCGATAGAGTGGTTGTGTCAGGAGTAACACACAGCATTTTGATAAAGATCCATTAACCTCCTAAGTGGTTCTCTTGTCCTGGGGATGATTATTACATAGGCCTAGGAGATTTAGGATGCTTACCAACTTTGGCGGAAGGATTGCTCCGTCCACAGGAGTGCTGAAGAAGAAAAAGAAGAAGGCCTATATGACTTACTCACCCACCCCAGGACACGAAAGAGACGTGGCTTCACGCCCCGTTTAAACAGAAGGATTGTTGCAGCCCCAAGACTGCTGGAGGAGGGTGCCCACCTCGTCGCTGGTGTAGGGGCACTTGTTGAAGTACTTCTCGCAGACGGCAGCGTCCTTGTTCTTGCTGCCGATCTCGGCCGCGAAGACGAAGGCTGCGCTCTGGGAGGTGAGGCCGTCGGCGGCCTTGCCGGAGAACATCTGCACCAGGGTGTTCTCCTCGGGCGTCCTGGCCGACTCCTCCTTGAACTGCAGGTGGCAGAGGAGCTTCAGGATGCAGCCGCTGGGGTCCAGGTTCTCGACGGTGGAGAGGAGGGCGGCTTCACTCTGCTCCCTGGCGAGGACGTCTTCGTCGGCGCCGGCGGGGAGCGCTTGCCTCTGAAGAGTCCCGCCCATCCAATGACGGAGAGGATGGCGGCGCCCTTCAGGACGGCGAGGCCGCCCAGGATCAGGGCCGGGGTGGCGAAGGGCAGGAGGGCGCTCGGTGGTCGAGACCCCAGGTCAGGGGCGACCACGGCGAGATGAGTTTTTGTTTGCTGAAGTGCATCTGGAAGCGAAGAAGAAGAAAAAGAGTAGGAGGAGATTGGCCATCATAAATTAGTAGGTTTAATGATGACTTTGGTGATGATGCGATTACCACTGATGGTGATGATAATGAAGGTAATGAAAGGACGATGGTGATCACGGTTAGAATTGTGTTCATAATATACTCAGACTGGTACAGATCCTGAAATAATAAGGATGATCAAATATTACCCTTACAGATATAAGCAAGAAGAGACCGGTAATGAATACACGATAGTCAAACTTGAAGCAATTGACTCACTTAAAATAAGAATAACGCTATGATGACAAAGGTGACGTATAAAGTAGTAATAATGAAAATTATCTTTAGCACAGCCTCTGCAAAACAGTTTTTTTTTTTTACCCACTGGAGGAAGTTTTGTCTTCATTGTCAATTCTTTTCTCGTTGTATGTCAGAATTCTGTCATTAAGCAGTTTAGGAATAATTCGTGTAAGGACTTTTAATTAGCTGAGTTTTTTAGACATTTGGTTAACTGAGTTTATATATATATATATATATTATATATATATTATATATATACATATACGTAGATATATATTTCTTTTGGCTGGCAGACGTCGCTTATTCTCTAGGTCTGAAAATCACAAACATCGATAGTCACTTGTTTTAGTTCAGCAACACACACACAGATATATATATATATATATATATATATATATATATATATATATATATATATATATATATATATATATATATATATAAACTTTTCAGGCTACGAATTGTAAACTTTATCTGTACAAAACTCACTCTTATGATTTTGGGGGGGCATCATTGGCCCAATGGCTCTTAACAACCGATATCAGGTAATGGTCACCCATCCACATATTCGCCCCGTCTTTCAGTGAAGGTAGATTCAGCGGCAAGTAATTTCAAGGAATTTCATCGGTGGGTGATGAAGGTTGTCGCGAGATAATTGAGAGCGGTAATTTTATTTATTTTTATATATTTTATGACGGAACTGTATGAATGGTCTAAGCATTTCCAAAAAAAAAATATTTTACTGAAGACGCTACTGCCATTTATGTAAGTTATTTTCAGTATGTGAGTCTGTCTTTTCATATTTTCGTAATCATTCACCAGTGACACGCCAAAAAATTGGTAATTGATTATTTCTCTCTGTTTATGAATGAAGCTTTGTTTATTTAAATAAAAACACTACAAATGTTCAATGATTTTTTTGTGAAGAATAGGCAGCCATTGTTAAAAACTCTTAGGATTTCATACGATAGAAACTTACTCACGTGTATGTTAGGTCGTTAAGACTTCAGTGAACTAGACTATAGTAGATCACAACGTGCATCTGATGTCTAGCCAGTTTCCTTACGACGCTCCTGGGTGGCTGTTGATAAGCCAATCACAGGGCTGGAAACTGTTTCTCTCGAGAATTCACATAGGCAGGATGTATGTTCCCCCCTCTCCTGAGAGATGCTTCTGAAATACGTATCCCTCAGGAGAGGTGGAAGATACATCCTGCTTATGTGAAATCTCTCGAGACACTGAGAGTTTCCAGTCCTGTGATTGGCTTATCAACAGCCAATCAAGAGTGTCGAAAGGGACTGGCCTAGACATCAGATGCACGGGTGATGAATCTACTATAGCTCAAGTTGTCTTTATATATATATATATATATATAAAATAATGAGCCACATTCTAGCCTCTAGTGTTACCTAGTGTTCTAAATCAGGTATTGCTAACAGTGGGTACCCATACCCCGAAGTAATTCTGCGGGTATGGGACTTGATCCCTGGATATCTGTATATATTTGATTTTAATGTGTCAATGTATACATTGGTACATTTTGAAAATAACTGTATATTCATTTACAAAATATACTCATGTATACACTGCCACATAAAAATCAAAGATATACAAATATCCAGAGATCAGGTCCCATACCCTCAGCATGTGATTCGGGGTATGAATGCCCACTGATAAGAAACCCTGATTTAGAACACTGGGTGACCCTGGAGGCTAGAAATGAGACTCTCTTGCATGTTCTATTCCTAGCTATTCATACCTGAAGTATGTATTAAACTAAGTGTATTAAGTTATATTGTCAACAAATAGGAATTGAGTGGACTTAAAAGCAAAGGCGGTATGGAAACATTGGGTCAATTCATTTGAGGTCTGGAGTCACCAAACAGTTAAGAGCCCTTTTTCGAAATACTGGAATTCAGTGGATCCAAATTGCATTGATCGTTTTTGTTAAGAAGCTGACAATATAGAATAAACAACAAAAAAACTCCGTTGGGTGTTCAAAGGGTCAAGTAACTTGAGCAGAAAACAGTCTTGATTGTATTGGAATTGTTAAAAAAAATTTGCTGTTCTCCATTATATAAGAATCTGACTTAATTGCACTGAACGTTTTTGTTAAGAAGCTGACAGCCTGACAATATACGTAGAATGACAAAAGGGCGCCGGTGGGTGTTCAGAGTCAAGTAACTTGAGCAGAAAACGGTCTTGATTGTATTGGAGTTGTTCAAACAACTCCGCAGTTTTGCGTATGTTAGAATCTGCCTTAACTTGGCTCGAGAAAACTAAAAGGCCAAAAATGACACCGGTCTTTTCCAAGCTTACCTTTATGGAGTCTTTTCCTTGCGAATCTCTTGAATCTCTCCCGTTGAGCGTGGTAGGGAAAGCGTGTAACGTCCAAAAGAAAGACTGCCCTCCCATATATATATATACCCCTCAGAGAAGACTGTTGAAGACCCTGCCAAAAAAAATAGATAAAAAATAAAAGAGAGAGAGAGAGAGAATCCTCACATCCTATTGGCCAGGTCACTCCAAGGACGCAAAAGTGAAAGGACACAATTCGTGCAATTCCTAGAAAGCCAAAATGGGTTAGGGCCAAAATAGGAGGGGGTTAAAACCTGGGTAGTCAGACTGCCTGCCTGCCCGCCTGCCCGCCTGCCCAGGAGCTACCAATACCCGCTTGAAGGACGAAAGGGACGGGCGGGCGAGGGTAGAAAAGCGTAACTGATCCTTTGCAGGACAGTCAAGAGTTGCAAGTCATGCGCTGACAGGTTTTGAATATGGGGGCAGGAAAGTGATAAATGGACAGTTAAATACATACACTAAATATATATAATATGCTGTATGCAGATATATATATATATATATATATATATATATATATATATATATTATATATATACTATATATATATATATTATATATATATATATATATATATATATATATATATATATAACTTACACACATATATATCATAGTTTTTTAACGATTCTTTTCTCTAAATCTCGTTCACCTGACATTGATTTGGTTATATTCATTTCGGTGAGCTCGAGATTCTAACTAGTCTTCTCTCTTGTGCTTGGTATTGAAACCTACTTATGTTTCGATCTGAAATCATTACCTTAATTCAGTCGTACTTTTAAAACTCTTTCCGGCGTTTTAATTTTCATCCAACGAGAAAGAGAAGAATTACTCATTAATAATACTACTTACTTTACTTTTACTTTACTTTATCTTCCCGCCATTGGCCAGTGCATAAGACTGATACAGTTCCTCTCCATCTATCTCTATCCCGAGCCATTTCCCTTGCTTCCTCTAGGTTTTGGATTTCATCCTCCAAGATCCCAGACAATTATGTTTATCCACCTCTTTCTTGGTCTACCCAGAAGTCTTCTTCCTATTTGTACTGCTGTCAGTGCTCTCCTAGGGTCTCTATTCCCATCCATCCTCTCAACATGTCCAAACCATTTCAGCCTTCCTTTCTTCAGCCTAGGTACTGACTGGCCTTTGCCTCAATCTCACCCTGATATCTTCATTTCTAACATAAGCATGCCCATTAATAGCCAAGTATCCTTCTCAGCAGCTTCATCTCAAAAGCATCCAACCTTTTTCTCCTCTGTTCTGGTCAGTACCCAGGTGGAACGAACCATACATCAGACTGGTAGTACTACTGCATTGAATATTCTCATCTTAGTTTTCAAGCTGATTTCATGCCTTGACAAACGTTTTTTCTCAGAACCTCAAAAGCTCTTGCTGCTCCTAGTTTTCTTCTTTGTATATCTTCAATTTGCCTCTCGTCTGCTGTTACCACACTTCCCAAGTAACAAACTTCTCAACTTGCTTGAGTTCCTGTCCTCTGATTGTCATATCCTCCATGTGAACAACCCAATCATCATCCTTACTCACAACCATGATCTCGCTCTTCTTTGTGCTGATGTTTAAGCCAAAATTCTGTGTCTCTGTCTCCATCCTCATTACCATACCTACCAGCACCAGCCACGTATCAGCAACCAATGCAACATCATCAGCAAAGTCCAAATCCATAAAAACTTCTCCACCAATACTAGCCCCTCTGTTTTCATTCTCCATCACTCTTCTCATTATATGGTCAATATATACATTAAACAAGGTGGGTGACATAACACATCCCTGTCTTAGCCCACATTCCAACTGGGAACCAGTCAATTTGCTGTCCATCCAGCTGTACACAGCTGCACACACCTTGGTACCAGTTCTTTAGTATCCTTATCACTTTCAGTGGTGTACCATAGTGTTCTGCCACTCTCCACATTCCATCTCTCCATACTGAATCATACGCTTTCTCCAAGTCTATAAAAGCACAGAATATTGGCTTTGTTTACTCCCATCTCTTCTCAATTATCTGTCTTAAGGTGAAAATTTGATCCACTGTTGACCTTCCACTTCTAAAACCACACTGCTGTTCTCTAAGTTTCTCTTCTACTATAGGTCTTATTCCTGTTAAGTTAATTGTTTTTTTGAGGGGGGGGGGGGGTTTTACTCTCATGAATAGTCTTCCACTGGGACTGACAGTAAACTTATGCCCGGATAGTTACCACACAACCTTTTACTTCCCTTATTTTTATATATTGGTATCATAATTGCCTTTTTCCAATCACTTGGTACCACCTCTGTTTTCCAAACTATGCTAATACTACTACCAATAATAATAACAATATTCTTTATTTCAGCTCAGGGCCATATACTTGGAAAATACAAAATACAGACATTAACATTCACAATCTAGATACATGAGACAACATGATAAAAAAAAATTAATAAACAGCAATATCCACACAATAGCTGAGGTAGTATAAAAGATAGTAATCATAATACTGGTAAAAATATCTATAATATTGAGTGTGGGAAACATTATGAGATTGTTTTTAAGAAGATTCTATGGTTAGTTTTCAAGATATGGTGTCCCTCTTTTTCAGGGAAGGTCCCTGTAATCAGTTACAGTTCTGGAGTATTCAGCCGGTACCAATCAGGAACTGTTCAACCTTTTTAATTCGTATATGTCTGTCTGCAGACTTCAAAAGCAAGCATGGAACTTGACCCTCTTTTCAATAGTTACGTAATTTCAAATTTGTTCTGATTCATTTTTATTACTGATATCACAGCTCGGCACAAAAGCAAGTCTTGTTCTTCTGAAGATAATTGTACTTTATTTTCAAACGTAGTTTAAAGTAAGAATAAGATTGGAATCAACGTTGCGGGATATAGTTTATTGTGGTGAAATCTCTATAACCCATCCAGTAGTTTTTGGCTTTATGTCCCCATCGTATTTATAACTTTTAATGTAATTACACTCCCGTTACAAGAGAGGATAGGATTAGAAATGACTACATAAGGGGGTCGACTAAGGTGGTGGAAGT